>NW_019522645.1:0-70281 GCF_002814215.2 Seriola lalandi dorsalis | reverse complement strand
CCCCTCACCTTCAGGACAGCACATGGGACTGTGGGAACTTCTATTTCCAAGTGGTCCTTTTTTTTTTCTTCATGTTCAAACGGTCATCCTGATCGTGGAGCAGAACTGAGTGAGGAGATTACAGCCCCGTCTCTAAGCCAGCAAACTTGTCAGCTTGTCTTTTTGGATTCTCTGACATCAACATGCGGGGACTGACATGCCTGCATCGGCGCTCTGGGTTTGTCTGTGCCAGAGACTCAGACAGGTGAGCGTCATGGAGCACTGCCGGCTCGCCTTGTTTACATTGGGATGTATTGATCAGCGGCGCAGGGTTTGCAGGGGGCTGAATGCCGAGTGAGTCCTGTCGGATCTGAGTCAGGACTGGGTCTACAAACAGAATGTTGAATGCTGAAAATGTGTGTGTGTCTATGCACGTATCAGTGTGTGTGTGTGTGTGTGTGTGTATGAGTATGAGAAACAGAGATAAAGGAGCAGCTGTCATGATTTTCTAATGTAAAACAGATCCTTAAAAGCTTCAGCTCTGTTTGTAGAAGCAGGACTATGCTGCATGTCATTTGTAAACATATTTGCGTGTGTTTGTATGTGTGTTAAGAGGAGGGAAGAAAGCCAGAGGGAAAACATGACATAGTGAGCAGTTGTGTTTAGGAGCCACAGGAGCAGTAAACCACATGATTAACAAACACTTTTTGCTTATAGCTACAGGATCATGTTTCCTTGTAGATACCCAGTCAGTATTTATGTGTCTGTCCATGTGTGTGTGTGTGTGTGTGTGTGTGTGTGTGTGTGTGTGTGTGTGTGTGTGTGTGTGTGGAACCACTGCAGCATCACTCTCTCTCACCCAGATCCCCTCCCTCCTCCCTCAGCCACCACGTGCCAGAGCTGTTACATAATCGGCGTCGTAGCTACCGCTGCGTTAAAACTCAGGGGGGAAACACTGAACATTCTTGTTTTTTAAAAAAAAAAAAAGGTTTTTGGCAGGAATGATATCCTGGTGTTTTTAGCTGCAACACTGGTAATTTCCTTTAAACAACAGTTGTTAGATATTAGAGTTTTTTTTATTTGTATTTTAGAAAACATAACAAGTAAGCATATAGAAGTAAATAAATCGGCATGTTTCCCTTTGAATGCATTTCGGATTAGGTGAATGTGAATTGTTGGATATATAGACAGAAATAGATGTGCTGTTACTTGAGATAATTGCAAATCTGTGAGCTCTCGGTCCCAAACCACAGCAAAAATGATGGAGCATCTTGTGCTGTGTTTATAAAGTCGTGTCACTTTGTCCATGTAAAAAAAAAAAAGAGTTTGGTGCAGCCTGATGCATTTTTAACAATGTACAGTAAAAACAGTGTATTTATTGTTTCCACCCATGTCTGAACATCCTCCTGTTTCCTGGGGTTTACACATTGAGATTTGATTTATTTGAACTGTTTGATATTGCTAATTCTGCTATTGTCTTTCATATTGTCATTCACATATACCCATTTTATATGTGCATCATACTTGAATAAAACATGAATTGAAAATGAAAAGTAATCAAATCAAGATAGGACATACAAAAGCAAAGTGTTGTTAGTTATAACATGGAAGTCAAAGACAAATGCACATAGAGGTGAGTGTTAGCTCACAGCTGATTTCCACCCACTGAAGAAAGGTAGTAGAAATAGTATGAATGAATGGTTCCTCCTCCTCCAAAGAGGAAGAGGTAAAGGAAGCAGATGGTTATTATGAGAAATGTGCTCTTATAGTAGTTTGCAGAACCACAAATGCACATTGTCTCCACCACGATCTCATGTGTTTTCGGTCATATGAAGGTATCACTGTTCATTTCTGTGCTATATTTATGTCAAACAATGCTACACATTCACTGCGTCACTACGTTTGTACACTGTGTGTTTATCTACAGTCTATAAGAACTAACCACATCTTCCTTTGTATTCATTTATTTATTTTATTTTTTTGTGTCCACACAGTTTAAGAGGATGCTGAATCGCGAGCTGACGCAGCTGTCAGAGACAAGCCGCTCAGGGAACCAGGTGTCAGAGTTCATTGCCAGCACTTTCTTAGGTGAGTGTTTAACACCTGATATGAACAAGAATTGATAAGGGCTGCTGCTTCCTGATAGCCTCAGCGTTAATATTGATAACAAAAACCAGTGTTTTGATGGAAACAGACACTCAGTTGCCAGTTTATTAGGGAACACTTAATGTAGTCTAGCACAACAGCCCTGCAGTAAATCCTCCCTTCATGAGGGTTACAATGTTCAGTTTTTGTTTACATGCTTTCAAAGTGTTGATTCAACTTCATGGTCATTTTAGTGGCTTGTTGTGCAGTTGAACTCAAATATTTCTAGTATTCAGTTGAATGTCATTGATATAAATGGGATAGACAACAAGATCTGTTTAAAAAGGACCTTGTGTAAATTATATTTTGTGCTATAACAGACCTGTCAGTCAGCTTTGTGTCTGTGGTGCTGCCCAGCTCTTCTAATGTGAAGAATCTTATTTGCATAATTGCAAAGAGCATTTTTTTTTAGAGAGGGCAAGAAACAGCAGAGCAGAGAAGGAAAAAGGGGCTTTTAAAAGTAAATCAAGAAGGAGAGAAAGACAAAAAACAGGACAGAAGGATTCAAGGAATAATAAAGAAAGAGCTTTTTGAAAAGAGGGGAAGGAGAAGAAGATACAAAACAGAAAAAGGTTGTTTTTGAGAAAAAGAAAGTGAAAGATGGGGATTTCTAAAGAAACGTGCAGAGCAGATTTTTTTTTAATATTTTAAAGTCACAGAAAGAGAAAAGGAATTGTGAAGGGAAGGAAAGATGGAAGGGAGAAAATATGAAGAGCATGTGTTTTTCTAAAAGAGAAGAAGGAGGAGAGGACTGTCTGTTAATAGGGACAGATGGAGAGGGTGAGGATTTGTCCTTCCCTAAAAGAGAAGGAGGTGCGGCGACAGACAGCATTCCCGGACACATTGTGTGGCGTTGTCGTAGCAACAGGGTGCAATATTATAAGACGGCGTGTTGCATCAATAGGAGGCTTAGTCTTCAACAGCCCTGCCGGCAGGATGGAGGTCCAGCCGGATGACGATGGAGCTGTCAGTCAGATGCCATTCTGATATGAGTGCCTCGGCGTCAAGCCCGGCTGCGTTCGAAAATGAACACCATGGTTTTGGGTGTGAGGAAGAGGAGGCACTGTGAGAGAGGTGAGAGAGGCCAGACACAGCGCCTCGTGTGACGCTGCCACTCAGGTCGCTCTGCATCCTTACGGTGGCAGGTGTTTGTATGTGGCCTCAGATGTGGATAATGTTCGAGGAATTATTCCTACTGTGCTAATAAATATACGTGGATGGAAAATACTGAGGAGGATGTGTGGACGCGGGGTAAAGCAGGCTGTCTGTGATGCCAAAATGGGATTATGGTTTTTCTTGGTTTGCACAAAAACAGATGAGTCATTTTCAATACAACTGTGTCTGCTGGGACAGCACCTTTGTGCCAACAACTCCTGTGGAGATTATGTCGATACTGTTGGTGGAAATGGATTACACGCTCCACTGTGGGTTTAAAACATCTCCAACCTATAAACGTTTTCAAACCTACATTCGGAATAACATGACATGTGCTTCGTCAGCAAGCTCACAGCAATGCTGAGTTCTTGAGAAACCAACAGGTTTTACCCATCATCCTTAGCTTTCTACTGCTGGTATTCTGCACCCTCTGCTATTTAGCGGTTGATATACATTTATATACAACCAGTGCTCTGACAATAGAGCTATATGCTACAGTTAGTGCGTAATTATACCTGTATACATTCCTGTTTGTCAGTGACCTCCCAACCATATACAGTATGTGTGTATATATATATATATATATATACAGTATGGCCTACATATAAGCACATTGCTTTTGTAATTCTATTTTTACTTTGCAATTCGATTTTACATACTTTATACGAAACCTCCAAAACAAACAACTCTCTAATGTATTGTTTAAACATTTATTTGCATTTAAAATTTTGTGATCTACAGGAGCAATGCAAAATCCAGTTGGTAACACGGTCATTAACACAGATCATGACTGTGTTATGGTGAAAAAAAAGTACAAATGCACGGCTGATGCATGTTTCTGTGTGATATTTGAAGATGTATATGTGAGACCAGTTTTATTTAGTACTGTAAAAAGAGAACAGAGAATGTTTTTAAGCTTATTTTATTACCCGTCCAGCTCTTCACTGACAGCTTGTAGTTTTATCACACCTGCCTCCTTAATGTTGTCGGTGCTTAGAAGAACATGGGTTTCATGTAATGAGGAACTTCATGACATATGTGAAGCAATGCACATTCGCTAGTACTAGTTATAGGTGTTATAGGGTATTTATTTAAGTTGTATATGTATATGCTAGTAGCAGTTGTAGTGACAGCGGTATTTACAGTTGAGGAGCAGTCATAGTCAAGTCTAGTTCTGTAGTGGCAGTATTAACTGCTGTAACCACTGGAATGGGAGCAATGATTTTACACATCAAATTCTGTTTGCAGGTCTTGAGAAGTACTGCTGCATACTGTATATGTAAAAGTTGGATGTTTTGGCTTCCGGATGCAGCTGTGCAAAATCTGTTAAAAAAGTGATGTCACTTGAGTCAGTGTTACAATATGAAAAAATGAAAATGAAAAAAATCTGCGGTGTGGAGTTAGAAAGACATTAGAAAGACTGTCAGCAGTGGAGTTGCATTGTGGGTAATTTAAGCAAGGAATGTGGGGAATAAAATGAATGATATCAGTGGTGCATCAATTTTGATTTGTTTTAACTGTATTAGCTGGTGTTAGTGTGTAAGGTAATTTGTACAAATTATTGGTTGCCACCAGCCCAGGTGCATATAAGCAACAGTCAGATCCACAGCATGCGTGCATGGAAATGGGCATGTTTCCTAAACAAAGTAAAATTTTTGGTCAATTTAAGATCAGATATTACAGTAGCATCTCAACAAGCACTCTTGGGTTTGTTTTATTTGTGTAAGAGTAACACGACTACAACTACAGACGTAATGAACCACATGATTCTGGCTTTAACAGTATATGTTGATGTCTGTGTGTTCACGTTGCAGAGAAACAACATGACGTGGAGATCCTGTCTCCAGCTCCTAAGGAGAAGGAGAAGAAGAAGAGGCCAATGTCACAGATCAGCGGTGTGAAAAAGGTCACACAGAGCCCCAGTTTAGCACCCGCCTGCATCCCTCGCTTCGGAGTCAGCACGCCGCACGAGAGTCTGCTGGCCAAGGTGGGTTCAGACACACACACACACACACACACACACACACACACACACCACACACTCAGACACAGACACAGACAGACAGAAACATACCAACTCAACAATATGTCTCATATCTCCTGTTTTACTTCTTCAGGAGATCGAGGACATTAATCGTTGGGGTCTGGATATTTTCAAGATAGCAGAATTTTCCGGGAACCGCCCTCTGACGGTGATCATGTACACCGTCTTCCAGGTAGGATCTCTTATAAAAGTTGTAAAAGTTGTTCAAATGCGGATAAATGAAGTTCATTTTTATGGTGCATTTTATCATCAATAAATCATTAAGTGGCTATAACCGACATCTTATACTAACAATGTATCAAATGACAATGTGAAAACAATGGCTGCTCATTGTGATAAAACTACAGAGACACTCTCACTGCTCCCATCATATTGCTTTCGGCTGCAGCAGGCAGCTGTTTACCCACTGAACACTGCCTGCTCAGCACCAAGTAGCTGAACATGGTGGAGCATTTAGCAGCTAAAGAACCAGATGTTTCCCTCAGGAGTTGATGGAGACCAAAAACAGAGCTAAAAGAAAGTCGATATTGAACATACCTTACCAGATGGACACAAACATGACTCCAGATGAATGATAATGTTGCTCTGTAACAGCTAGATGTTCAGCACCATCAACTTGATGGTGATGATATGTCACTGTTGTGTTCACAACTTGTTTCTGCTGCCACCAGGTGGGTATTGTAGGTTTAAGACATCATGTAAAGATTTGTAGGGATAAATGGAGTAAAGATGTTATTGTCACCATGACTACGGTACATTTTGTGGTGTGACGCACCAAGTTGGATTTGGGGAAAAATCAGCTGGTTGCCAAATTGAACAAACTTCTGGCAACTTGCCTGGTCGTTAGAATCAACTGAAGCCGCCCATGTCACAGTAAAAGAGAATCATTTCTAATAATAGTCATTTGATGCTGATGTGACTCTGGTTCTTTACTGATCCTCTTCACCCTGCCAGGAGAGAGACCTTTTGAAAACCTTTAAGATCCCAGTTGACACCTTCATCACCTTCATGATGACCTTGGAGGACCACTACCATGCTGAAGTAGCTTATCACAACAACATCCATGCAGCTGACGTGGTGCAGTCCACCCATGTCCTCCTGTCCACCCCCGCTTTAGAGGTGAGCTGAGAAAGCTTCTGGTTACTTTTATATGGATCTAGTTGGATGTAGTTATTAATCACAACAAGCTCCAGGGCTCTGGCTCTGCATCAGACCTCTGAATCCTGACTTTTATCCTCCTAGTTGACACTTTCGTTGTTTCTTGTTCAAAATAAGTAATAATATTATAATAATAGCTACAATATCATATCATCGTATTGTTTTGAATTAATGTGTTGTCTGTCCCTTGTCCAACCCAGGCGGTGTTCACAGACCTGGAGATCATGGCCGCTCTCTTCGCTAGTGCCATCCATGACGTCGACCACCCAGGAGTCACCAACCAGTTCCTAATAAACACCAGTAGGTTCCACATCTGTCTCTGTCCACATCTGCCTTAACAGGCCTGATCGAAACAAGAATCACATTGAAAAAGATTGGAAACACTGTCAAAAAAATCTCAAACAAATGAAAAATGTGTTTTAGGATTAAAGCAGTATTTTGAACACTGTAAAAAAAAAAAAAATTTCTATAACTTTCATAATATTTTGAGAGACTTAAATACATAGGGATAATTTAACACCCTGGAACAGTTTCTTAAACACTGCAACACCTTTTTGTAAAACTTTCAGACCCTTTAAAATACCATAAAACAGTTTGATCTGCATTGTCTTTAGTAATTGGTAATCATTAGTAATCGGGTGATTTGCTGACATGGTAGCAATAATGTATGTAGGTCTGTTTTTACTTCACGTTTTGCACAATGTAGCAAATGTTTAGGGTGTCCTTTTACACGTCTCAACCTACATCTCTGCAGGTTCGGAGTTGGCGTTGATGTACAACGACGCCTCCGTGCTGGAGAACCACCACCTCGCCGTGGGCTTCAAACTGCTCCAAGAAGACAACTGCGACATCTTCCAGAACCTCAGCAAGAAGCTGAGAGACTCCCTCCGCAAGATGGTGATCGACATGGTGAGACTGCTGCAGTTTTTACACCACACATTGATTTTCCTTTCCAGTCATACTGTGGCTGAACTGTCGCTTTACAGTATCATTTTTATGGTATTCGATTTAGTCTGTGGTTCAGTAAAAGTTGTGGATGGTAAAAGAATGCTGAACCAGCAGCTTTACGTATCTGGTAACATGCTACTTTGAAAAGGCTGCTGGGAAAACATCATCATGCAGATGTTGCATGAAAACACTGACAGACTGATGGTCAGTTATGGCTTCCTCTTTTCATCTGCAGCTGGGTGGAACAAATAAAATCGGGGGGTGAAAAAGGAGTCGGAAAAGAGGCAGCACACAAAAAAGCAACAGAAAAGGAGAAAATACAGCAGTAATGAGAACATATATGGTATTAGTATATACAGTAATTCCCAATTCCATGAGTTTGGGTCAAGAACGTTTATCCTGAGAGTTAAAATGGAAAACCTGCGGATCGTGACCTTGTGCCATACGAACAAGTAGTGACATAATAACTACTGAATCAGACTGATGTCCAGCACAGGTGTAGTTCTGGAGTGCTCTTTGCTTTGCTACAATCAGACTTAGTAACCCAAACACTGCAATGTTGGATAAATCTACAGACGTGCAAGGACAAATAAACAAACTGTCACTCATCTCGCACATTTTCAAAGAAACACTTCAAGACATACAGTGTATCATTTCATATACACGCTTCCTTCATTCGTTATTAAAAAGCATTAGAAGCCTTTAGACCTTATAGATATAGGGAGGAAGAACTCCACGGACGGCATGAAAAGACGTCTTCTCGTTGAAACAAGGAACTGAAGTTGTGTCGTGTCTCTGTCTGCGTGGTTGTCGTCCTCTTCAGGTGCTGGCCACTGATATGTCCAAACACATGAACTTCTTGGCGGACATGAAGACAATGGTGGAAACCAAGAAGGTGACTAGTCTGGGAGTCCTGCTGCTCGACAACTACTCCGACCGCATTCAGGTGAGAGCTCCCCCGGCCGACAACGAACACAGGAACACACAGTAATTAATGGTGTCATTATTCACACACAGCAATCAGTACATCATGACGGCTCATACGTGGATAGTGCATTGTTTGAACAGAGACTTTACATCACTGTGTAATTTTAAATCCTACATTCATCTGCAACAAAAACTGAAGCATTAATCTGTTTCAGATAAAAAAATCTGTATAAAAAGTCAGCACTGAATGAAAAGCAGCAGCACGTTTCCACACTAACCTTCATGTTTCCTTCATACACAACAAACTGAACAGCTGTGTGTGACAGTGCTGCTGCCTGCTGGACACGCAGCGGCCACTGCATCTGTACAGAGCTGAAGTGTTGTACAATGTGTTATTGTTTTGGAACTGGCAGAAAGATGACAGGGTTAGAGAAAATTATAACTGGTGAATACAATCAAACTACTGTCATGAAATGATCAGGGTCTTAATTATCCTCTCAGCTTAGAGCATCAGTTTATCCAAAAGGTGTTTATAGTATTTGGTAACATTTTATTTTACACGTCAGATAATTCCAGTTTATTTCCAAATGATCTCATGAGAAGTTTCTTGGAAAAAACCATAACATTTAGTTTTAATTACAGATAAAATAGAGAGTGGTCATTTGGTACAACTATCTAAATGCTAAGGTAGCACAACCTTGAGACTTTAAGTCAGAGGATAGCAGGTGAGCTACATGTGCAAAATATGAAATGTGTCTACAACCAATCAAACAAACAAACAATTGAGCATAAATGAAGAATAAAGTTTTTAATAATAGATTAATGGGTAATAATTATTTATTGGCATTTAAATGCAACTTTGACTCCTGTAATTAGTATCAAACTACATGATTCTTTCCAGGAAACTTTAAAATAAAGCCAAAACAGGGTTAAATATGTAAAATTTCCTTGCACAAAACTGTTCCATATGACATTTCCAGTTTGTTTCAAATAAACAGACCTTGCTGAACTTCTTTATATAGGAACTCCTCACAGTCATCACCATTAGTTTGGTCTGAAGCCCCTGCACTGAGCATGTCCCTAAAAGAATCACCGGCAGAGTCTTACTGAGCATGTCTACTCCAGGTACTGCAGAACATGGTCCACTGCGCCGACCTGAGCAACCCGACCAAACCGCTGGAGCTGTACCGGCAGTGGACTGACCGCATCATGGTGGAGTTCTTCACCCAGGGAGACCGAGAGCGGGACAAGGGCATGGAGATCAGTCCCATGTGTGACAAACACAATGCCTCCATAGAGAAGAGTCAGGTAACGCCCACTGACACATAGAGATGTGGAGGAAGTAGAGATACAGCACGAGATAGAAAAAGAGAAAACGAGAAAAAAAAAATTCAAAATGACAGCTAAGTTTTGTGTTTTTTAACATCGAGCTGGACATATTTTTTATTTGCATGTGTGGGTTAGTCCTCTGGACTGGATTTAAGAACCAAACTTGGTAGCTTCTATTGCACTGACACATTTTGTGCTCGTCATAGAATAATGGTAAAATGATCATATTTACACCCATTTTCCTTCAGTCAAGTCAATGTAACCCAGAGTGTCTTCAACAGAGCAATTTTTCTATATTCATTCTATACTACTACGATTTGTCTGTTCATTATTGTCATTATTGATTTTTATGACCAGGTGGGGTTCATCGACTACATTGTCCACCCTCTGTGGGAGACCTGGGCGGACTTGGTGCACCCTGATGCTCAGGACATCCTGGACACTCTGGAGGACAACAGGGAGTGGTACCAGAGCATGATCCCCCGCAGCCCGTCGCCCTCCAGCCCCGAGGAGCACCACGCCGAGGTGGGGCCAGGAGGAGGAGCTGTGGGAGCAGGAGGATCTGTCCCCTCAGGAGGGGGAGGGGGAGGAGGAGGAGGAGGAGGTGGAGGGGACAAGTTCCAGTTTGAACTCACGCTGGAGGAAGAGGAGGAGGATGAGGAGGAGTCTGACCTGGAGAGCCCCTTAGAGGACGAGTCCCAATCAGGCGGGGAGCGGCACCGGGACTCCTCCTCCCCTTCCCTGTCTCCGGACCCCCGCAGCAGGTACCGCCCCCCCTCGCCTCACCCGTCTCGGACCCTGAGTCTGGCTGCCATGTCGGTGCGGAGCCCCCTTCCCCACAGGACGCTGGCCTCCCCGAAACGGGAGGGCACCGACAGGGACAGAGAACTGAGCCAGGAGGGCGACGGGGTGGCCTGCCTGCGTATGGGCACGTAACAACCAGCACAACCTGCCCCGCCTGAGAGACACGAGCGCTAGGTGTAGGGAGAGGGAGGCAGGGCAGGCCTCTACCAATAAAGTCTGTAAAATCACCACAGTCCCTTTACACTGGAGACACCCTCTCTGGAGAACAGAGCGACGTCCCCCCTCTGTTTTTTTTCAGCAAAGAAGAATCGTTTTAGCCTCTCTTTGGGTGCCTGATAAGCCTTTGTGTCCCATCCTGCTTTGTTGTAGTTTCAGTTTAGAGTGTCCCAGACAAAGACTGCTGCAATTTAACTGGGAAGAAGAGCGGAGCAGAGGCATGACACTCTAACAAGTACATAAGGTAAAGGAAATGTCTTCCTCTAAAATAACTGTCTGTGACATTCGGACAAGAGCAGCGATTGAGGATCGCGGTGGTTCGACAGGGTCTCGGAGATGATTTTGCACCATAGTTTCAGTTTAATGTATGAAATGATTGAGTCAGTTTGGAATAAGTGAGTATGATTTCTTTGTTTGAGAATGATGTGGGCGATGAATCATTTTACCAAATACAGGATCTAGGTGAGCAGTGAGAAAATCGATGGACCTAAACCTCAGGGTATGAAGAGAAACTAAAAATCTAATGTAGCACAGATGTAGTGGGTACCCCTGACCTGACCCCTGACCCCAAACTGTCTTTTCTGTTTGATTTACCTCCAAACTAGAGACTTTATTTAACCTGTATGTCTCTACATTTTGATTAAAACCCTTTAATAGAAAATTTGGAAACTGAAGCAATCAAATAATAAATATTTAAACCAGCTTGTAGCACCAGAGATTAAACACTGAAAAAGACTGTGCCCCGGTCTCACCAGTTGGAAATACAAAAGACACCACCTGTATGATTTGTTTAAGCTTTATTTTTATACCTGAGATGATTTTAAATGGTGTCATTGTTTTAGGTTTTGATTTTCAGACAGTTCTTTGTTGTACATTTGCTGGTCTTGTCTGTGTTTATGTGCTTGAAAAGCATTTTTTATCAGGGTGCCTCTGGTCCGCAGTAGCACTTTACCGTCTCTGCTGTTCAGCTCTTCTATTCAGTCACACAAAGGGCTTCACCCACCGTAGGCCTACCGATCACACAAACACAGCACAGACATCTGAAGCCAGGTACCAATAGGCAGGGTGGGAAAGTAACTGGACTAATGTCTCAACAGGGGATTTGACCGGCTCAGAGAACACCAAAACTCACGCCCTTCTGGTGGTCGGCTAACACTGGAATTTTAAGACTCCAGCTGCGTTTTGAGGAGTTTCAGCTACAGAGATTTAGATTCTCTAAAACTGCAGCATTTGCACCTGACTGTCATTTATAACTACAGGTGCGATAAGCTCAGTCAACTTTAAAACTAATTCTTCCTTTCTTAGGCAAGTGAAAACCCTGCGCCTCCTGTAGTCCTGCATCCTGCGATCACAGCAGCCTTTCTAAACTTACAAAATCTTTTTCAGAGTCTTGATTTTAAAAGGCTTCTGTGTTGGTTGATTTGGTCCCGTTGTTTGCTGTTTGGCCTCGTCTACAAATTAATATTTTGTGGGCAACATTTTTCAATCTACAGATTGGAACTCAGAGACTTTTGAATTAATTGTGAATACCATGAATATTCCATTTCAGTCTTTAAAGTAAAGCTACTAGTAATTAAAATTTTCACTCTCTGACATTTCAAATGTCAAACATCAGCCACATGTCAAGGCTTGTCTGTTATTCTGATAATACTAATAGTGGATCCTACATTTACCATAATGCAACTCAGTAGTGTCTCAGACCCTCCCTGCCTTGTAAATGCCCAGATTTTTTTAAAATCTGTCCCCTGCAGGGTTTCTATCATTAATCAGAAAATTAATTAATCAAAATCACTATGACATCATCAGGGTTTTTTTTTTTTCAAACGTTAGAAACCTCCCCGTCCCATTAGACATTATACAGCTGTTTTCACAGGCTGTACTCAAAATAAACTGACCTTCATGTCTAAAATAAGTAAAGTGCCCCTTTAAATAAACTGCCCTCCTTTTTTTACTCAAACCAGTAAGGGTCTTATAATCCCAAAATCATTGTGGTGTTACTTTCTCACCCTGCCGACAGGGACTGCTGTACAGATTACGAGGAGCACAGTTTCAGTCGTGAATTGCCTGTAGTTCAAACTAAACCGATTGTGTTCCATCAGGTTATCAGTCTTATTTGGTCGTTAGTGCTCGACTGGGATAACTGTGTGCCATAAGTGTTGAAAACACACAAACACCTGCCAGCCTACGATGCTGTACATTTTTACTCTAGAGATTTTAACCTGATGATTGTATCAAAGTCATTGACTTTATAGTGTTAGTTTTTACGAATGATAGATGTCAACAGTATTTAATGCAGACAATTTAATAGATTTTGTGCAACTTAGGATCAGTCTGTTCAGCCCTTTCCTAATCAGATAGCTGACACTTGAAAATGTGTGTAGTTTCAGGAGTTTTCATGACTCTTTCTGTACCAAGTATACGTTCAGTCTAGAGCAGCGTTTGTCACCGTCATTGAGGTAGAAAGACCAGGAAGTAAACAAGCACTACACCGGATATGATGCACTTCCAGGTCAGGCAGTAGTAGAAAACACTAGTCTAACAGTATTTCATTAAGTCAGCTAGTAAGCTTTATTGATCAGCCTTACATGTGATAGGAGAGGTTGGAACCTGGTGTTAAAAGACCATTTTGCCGTTTTTAACATGCCGAGCCTCAGAACGTGGTTTGACTCACTGTTCTCTCTTGAGATGTTTCAAAGGTTCCTTCACAAAAACTGTAAAAATAAGAAAGCTTCTTATTGCCAGGCCTTAGAGTTGGTCATACAGAATCAGAATACATTTATAAAACTTTGCATTTCTAAAATGACAAGAGTTCACTGTTGGTTTTAGCTTAACAACACCCGGGAATCGTGATAAAACATGAAAATTCACCAAAGTCGAGCCAAAAGGGTTTTTTTCATGACAGCGATATTCTGCTTCTGTCCTTTTACACACATTTATTCCGTCATTTCACAGAATAAATATTATTTGCGATCAAAGCAGTCACATGATAATCGGAGAAATTCAGCTATGTAAATCGTGTTTAGTTTTCCATGTGTTCTGACTCCATACTTTAATTAGCAACAGTTAACCATAGATGCCTTCATGTGATGAAAATGCCATGTTAGCCTCAGCAGCCACAGAGCATTTCTTTTGGTTATTCACAGACTTTACCTCTAGCGCCATCAACAGGACAACACATTTATACTTGCACACAAGAAACGTCATGATCTAGCGGGCATGTTGCCATGAAAGGTGCTGAACGCTTTGTGGCCTTTTCTTTAGCATCACCCTGACAATGAACCTTACTTCTTTTATTTATTTTTTTACCTGCACTGGTAAAGCTCTAAAAATAGCACAGTTGTCTGTTTTGTATTTTACATAAAGCACCTGCATATTATATTGTGTGATGAACACTGCAGCCTAGTGGGGTTTTGAACTTTTACTCTGCCCTGTGGTGCTCTAACCATAACTTTACCATCAAGATTCCTGTTTCTTTTTTAAGCCACCAAACAGAGACACCAAATGTCTCTAAACATTTGTGTGCAGTGTAAACTTCTAGTCCACCCATAATCACCGGAGCTGAGCCAATAATTCAGACTTCTTAACACTGGTTAAACAGTTTTCTGTTTTTACAGAGAGAAAACACATTTCCTCAGGTTAGGTAAAAATTTGATAACGTGTTGATGTTTAAGAAGATGGAAAAGAGCTCAAACACCAAACAAGTTGATATTAAACCTTTGAAAATATGTGTATTACATTACAGTCTTTTTGAACCATCTGCTTTATTTTTCAGAAAGTAATTTCATTATATGATTTATGTTGGAAAAAAAAGTAAACCTAAATGTAAAAATCTTGTACATTTTTATCTAAACAGAGATAAGACAGATATAACACAGCAGTGATGTAGTCTGTTGTTAACACCATTTGTTAAGTCCTCTGGAGCACAGGGAGTGATGCGTTTACTTATCCAGTTTGTATGGAATAAACTAAAGCACAAGCAGTGATAGCCACTGCGACTGATCAGAAAAGCAACATACAACACAAAGACGAGGACAAATTAATCACATAATGCTCCTAATAATAATGCCTTTATTTAAAACTCAAAAAGGCCTTACAATGATGTCAAGTAGATACAAAATAATAAAAATACAATCAATTAAAACAAACACAATTAATAAATAATAACAATCAATTGAAACAGGTACAGACAGAAGTTAAAAGGTTATTGATTAATGACTTTAAATGATAAGGTACCACATTTATTTTAAAGTGACTTCCAGGTGGAGAGCTCAAAGAAGCCAAAAGCAGTTCTTCCAAGCTCAGTGTGAACTCGAGGGACATGGAGCTTAAGCCAGTCATTAGTCCTGGTGTAATGTGGTCCAGTGGACCAACCTAACATGGGAGTAATATATGAAGGCAGCTTTCCAATAAAGACCTTGCATATAAACAAATGTATGTGCAAAAGTGAGAGAGGACCACCCAATCGTTTTGTACAGGATGTAATGATGAATGTTATAACCAGTCATCACCAGTAATGAACCTGAGAGCGGAGTGGTAGACAGCATCGAGGGGCTGTAGAGCTGTAGCCGAAGCATGCCTATACAAGATGTCACCATAATTTAAAACTGATAAAAAAAAAATAAATAAAAAAAAAGGAGGGGGGTGGGGTTCTGCAGTGCAATGGGAAACAGGATTTGTTCCCAAAGATAAAGCCAATTTTTTGCCTTAATTTACTCACCAAAATTGATAGATAACTTATCAATTTTGAAGCACTTCCGTTTGATATGAGCAAAACACGTGAATCTTTTTAGGAAAAAAACGTCACATGTACAAGTTGAGCATGGCATTTCCATCATGTGGGATGTTTGAAACACTGAACATCTTTTTCCGACGCCCTTACAGTTTTACGTCATGTGAATGTGGAGTGTGTAGCTCAGTGATCTGAGGCGTTTCATCGGCATGTTAAATTCAGCACTGTGGCTCTACAGGAAGACATCAGTGCCATACAGTGTTAAATGTGTTGACGAGCAGCCGAGTCTCTGCTCTCGCTCTGTTATTGTGTTGCGCCGATACTGCCACCATTAATGTTCATGCCGTCTCGTTTCCTCAGCCTGTGCTGTGCAAACTTCTATAAAGATATTTATTCTTCAAAACGTTTCTGTCGAGACAAAGTACTGTAACATAGGACATTTGATTTTATGTTCTGGAGCCTAAAAATCAAGTATACTTTACAAGTATGTATACATCTGCCACTCCAATGTTTTTGTCAAAGAAAAATATATTTTTGTTTCTCATTTTAAGCCAAAAGAGTCTCGGGAGTTCAGGGTGTTTTAAGTGGAAAATGCCAATAAATTATATGGAAATTTATATCAGACTGGCTGTTTTGTCATTTCTTTGTTTTATATAGTCAGCCTAATGAACAAAGTTTTCTTTTTTTTGTTTTTTAAAATGGAAATAATGTCACTCAAGATTTACATGCAAGACAAGTCAGATTTATTTCACTTTCAAATCTGGTCCCAAAAGTCCCATCAAAATACAAGAGACACAAAATCCCACTATATGATCCCATATCGACATTGTTATCAACTACAATATTCTTGAATGAAAACTAAACATGCCAGTATGAATATGATGATGTTATTTGGTGCATTATGTATGTTTATATATGTTATGATCTGCTGTTTTCCTGCAGGTATTTTAAAGTTTGTTGTGTTCAGCAGAAGCTTCTGTCCAGTCTGACTGGTGCTCCAGTGCAGGCTGGAGGCTTCACCCCCTGTACACACAACAGAGTTACAGTCACATCCCAGCATGACTCATTACATTACCAAGTATAGTAAGAAAGAATAACTGTATAAATGTGGAGGTTGAAGTGATGTAGATGCAACTGATAACAGTGATAGTGAGACAAGGTGATACACACTTCAACACAACAGCAATAAAATGCATTGTCAGGGTCAGCAGTAATTAATAAATATACAATAAAAATGTTGAAAAAGTTGCTTAGAAAAGAAAAAAAAATAGCACATTGATTTCAAACAACAAAGTATGCTGTAGTTACATTGACGAGGGAAAAAAAAAAAATAGAAGTCCTCACCTTGTAAAGTTGGCAAACCAAATGGAAAAGGGACGACATTGCCTTGTCCTCATTCTCCTCTGTGTATTCCTGCAATATAACAATATCATTTTTACTTCTATTTATTATTTGTAGTCCATTATATGTCAAATGTACAGAGCTTCATCAGCAACTGCAGAGGCACAGCGGCTTAATGCCAGAACCATATTACTTTTCTTTCTCACAAAAAACAATCCCTGTGACACCACTGTATACACATACAACTACATATACAATACATACATAATCCAAAGGGGAGAATTCAAGACCAACATTTGCTCCATCATTTACAATTGACAGAAAAGAGATAATTAAATGATCTTCTAGAGTCATGATGGAATGAATCCCTTCTTTTCTATTCAACTCTTCTACTTTAATTAACTTGTAAACTGATGGGCTGTTTATCACTGAGCTTCAGCTCACCCAAATCAGCTTATGTCAGTCTAAAGAAATGTTTGCATGACTAATTTAATCTGCTGTTTACTGTACTGCAAAGCTATCTTTAACAATTTTATGAAATTTGAAAGTCTTAGTAAGATCTATTCAATGTTTTCTATACAACAAAAGGAATCAGAAGACTGTGCTTATTAATGTGTCAGTATCAGTGGAGCAGATGAAAAATTTATTGTGCAGAAGAATCTTATTACTATTAACTTTTTTGTAACACTGTATATCCATCTATCAAAATGCAAGCGGTGTATTTTACCCCATTGAAGGTGACCCAGGGGACGTGTGTGTGAGCGGGGTTCAGAGCTCTGGTCATGACAGCGTTGGCGTGCATCAACCGGTATCCCATGCCTCCTTTGACACAGGAGTCGACGCTCGACCAGGAGACAGAGGGAGCGTAGAGCTGGAGGCACTGAGACAACAGGACAGAGTCAGCATCACCAACAAGGCACATCCAGTGATTATTCCAGCAGGAGTCTACTGGGATTTTAAAATCTGCAAACACTGCAGTCACTGTCACTTTTTCTGTTTGCTGTGGAGGACGTAGACAGACATGTGCCAACTCTGACACATCAACAATGGCTTCTTTATGGTAAGTTTACCTTTATTTGCCACTGTAAATAATTTGGTTTTAGAGTTGCAACAATTAGTAATTCAACAAAAAATGAATCTGAAGTTATTCTTATAGTCAATCATTAATCATGTTACAACTTCTTAAGTTTTAATACTTTAATATGATTGTTAAATATATATCTCTGGGTTTCGGGCTGTTAGTTGGACAAACAAAAAAACAAACAAAAAAAAAAAAACAGGGCTTCTGGACATTTTTCACTATTTTCTGACATTTTATAGAATAAACAAATAGTTGAGAAACTAATAGATTAATTGATGATGAAAGTCATTGTTAGTTGCAGCCCTAATAGGTTTAGATTTGTTAAAACTGGTGACCTGTTTAAAACTTGTGGGTCATGACTTGGGGTAGATACAGGTGATGTCAGATGATCAGACATCACCTGTATCTAAGTCATGTTAAATACTGCAAGATCCCTGGTGAGTTAAATGAAGAAAAAAAAGCTACAGTTGTTTCTGTAGAAACTCACAGGCTGTGCAGCGGCGAGAACATCTGCTGCTGACTCCATGCAGTAGATGATGTGAAGTGCTGAGTCTCCCGTTAACTGGATGATACAAGCCTGAGGAGCACAGCGGTTCATTTAAAGTCATCATGCTTTTGTATGAATAAAACATGACAGAGGTGCAGGTGATGAAACATGCAAACCTCAATCATGTTTCCTCTGCATTCAGGCTCTCCATGCTGACAGGTGAAGGGAGAATTTGCTGAGGGAAGCTCCTACAAGATAAAATACAAGTCTCACTTAGGTGATATTAATGTTTGGCAGCAGTGAAGATTTTCTTGGCCGTAATTGTCAGTATGACCTCTTAAGATGACGTAAAATCTTCTCCCCACTTTTAAAGACGCTATGTGTGTGTTAATAGAAGACGAGGATCAGCTTACCTTGGCATTCCCGTAGGGCACCAGAGTGACAGTCATGATGTCCTGCAGCATCGTCCAAGTAGGGAACAGCTGCTGGGAGATAAAGACTCTGCAGGCTGGACACAAGCTCTCATAGTACAGAGTGACAGATACTGGAGGAACAGCCCGGTTTGGTCTGGTAGCATTCACCTCCATACACTGCTTCTGAACCTACACAAGGGAAGAAAAAAAAAAAAAAAAAAAAAAAGACTAACATGTGTTATGTTTCCCAAAACAAGTCTGATGTTTTTTTTTTTGTTTTTTTTTTATTAACCAGAAAGAAAGCCTGTGTAAGCTGGGTGTACTAATCCACCAGGGTAGCACTCTCTATGGAAGTTTTATATTTGCAGAAAATGAAAATATGGTCAACTATAAATTCATTTGTGATGCCATGGTTTCATGAATTTTGACCATTTAACATTAAGTAATTTTTACAAGTTTGTCATGAGAAATCTCACCATTGGTTAAAAAAAAAAAAAAAAAAAAAAAAGTGGATCAGATTCCAATTATCTTTAGTTGTAGTGTTACACCTAATCAAAGAATGATTATAAAACTTGTAGCTCACAGTTTTCAAAGTATGACAAACTGCACACCCTTGTATTTGGTTTTCCAGCCCTTGCTCATCTTTAACCTTATTAACTGTTTGTGTTATTTGACCCAGAGCTGCTGTACCAGTCACATGAAGAACGTTTGGTCTTCAATTTCCCGAAGCATGACTCTTATTAAGACACAAACTAGGGAAACTTTGAACTCCATTGAACTCAATTTTCCATGTTTTTATACAGTGATATTGTTAATATTATGTCCCTCAATATATTTTATCCATTTTCCCTTTTCATATACAAGAAGAAAAGATTTTTGGTATTCGAGATCCTGATAAGGGCATGAGAGGACCGTTGTAAATTCTCACAAAAATAAAACCCAAGAAGTCTGTACTTGGAGCAAGTACAAATCAGAAAATTTTTTCAGGTATTTGGTTTAATTTTCACATTTTATAACGGTATAAACGCTTTGTATTTAGGCTATATATTCCTTCCATTAGGACAATGTTGTAAAAGATAAAACCCCTTGCTTTTATTCCATTATTTCCATATCATTATCTTGTTCAGACCGAAGAGGTCAAGCAGAATAAATAGTATGTAAAATAGACCCCAACGTGTTTATTCTACTTACCTTACATTCTATCGCTATCTCCAGTGATCGACACCACTGAGAAGGAGGATAACGGCAGGATGGCTTGGGATGAGATATCCCGAAACCTCTCCTGAAAGTACAGAGGAGTAAAAACACAGCCAGCAGTCCTGACAGCTTCATGTCTGATATCAAGTCCACGCTACACTGAGGAGGGAGGACAGAGAGGACTGAAGCAGCCACTCCTCAGAGTCGCCTAATCAGCCCGATCAGCAGCTAATTAATGCCAGGTGTGATTGAATGCTGCTGCCTTCACGGATCCTCGGACACTTCTGCTTCGCACTCCGTGAACAGGAGAAAAACAAGTAATAAGTGGCTGTTCGAACCTGGGATTAATTAGAACATTTTTATCGGGGAGAATGAAGTGACAAATATGAATAGTGATAGTACAAGAATAAAATTATTATTAATAATAATAATAATAATAATAATAATAATAATAATAAAATATTCCCAGTCAGGAAAAAAAGCAAATAAGAGTCTGATGGATATGCATTTTAACCCTAAACTGCACAGAGACTCGAAGTGAAGTTGAGTTGAAAGCAAAGCCATATGGGAACTGTAGTTGATGAATGCTAATAGCGAATAACAAAAGTATTTTTTCTTCAGCAAAACTATGAGCTGCTTACATTGTACGAGCAAGCACAACAGTAGAAACCAAATTTGAATGAGAATATGAACACAAAACCTCAGGAAAGTATGTCAGTTCTTTACAAAAGTTATGGAAGAAGCATCTGAAAAAAACCGTTGAGGAGGGGCGAAGTGCGCCATCTTGGAGTTTGGATTCTTCATGTTGGTTTAATGGACTTCAGCTGCGGTCCAGACAGGATGTGTCACTCTACCAACACCTGTGTCTGAGAAGTTAACCTGCTCTGTCGCTTGTTTTATTTTCAATATTTACCCAATGAGCAAACTTTATTAACGCCGACTGTCCAATGTTGTTTTGCTCAGAAAACCACCCAAGAGCTCAAATCTAACCTGAGTCTAGAAATGAAAACATCTCAGAAAATGTCCACTTATTTTTCCGGTGAAAACACCCCGATCGCCAGAAGCTATGTGATTGAAAAGAAACTTATTTTCGCGATGGCAGGTAAATTGCCCTCACCGCCACTGCTACCATGTGACGCTTGAATTTTCCGGCAATGCTGGCGGGCAAAATGAGAGTGAACTCAGTGGGCCATGGCTACTCCATGCTGACAGAAATGGAGGGAAGTTACACTAAAAATGGCGTCAGCTTGAACCCTGGCATTGCAGTGGCCACCCCTCCGTGAAGATCGGTGTTCGTTTATCTATGGCCCGTTGATGCAAACAGCGTCAAAAGAATGGATTATTTGATGGAAAAACAGTACAAGAACATCATGACCCTGAGCTGGCTGGTTGTCCAGGCACTGGAAGGACATAATTATTCAGCAGAGTTTGCATTCAAAGCCCCAAAAGAAACTCTTCGAAAGGTAAGATGAGTATTCTTTAAACTCAGTGTTGTGTTTGGTGAATGGATATTTGTTCTTACATACAAAGCATTCCGAGCTTTCAGATTCCCAACTCCAAAAAAATCATACCTGGACCTTGAACAAAAAGTTTATTTTTACATGGTTAATCCATCTTTCCATTGATGTTGTTTAATGACTAATTCATGATAGGAGGAATTATTACATCTGGGAAAGACAAAAATGTGATGTGAATGTCATGCACTTGGTGATTAATTCTAGGCCATTTAATCCCTACTGCTTTTCACTGATATTTTCAGTACTTTGGTCTGTATGAAAAGTGGAACAAGTATCAAATTGCTTTCTATTTGATATAGAAAATGTATTAATAAGACTTAACTTTGTGAATCCTGCAGCGACTCTGAAAGTTGCAAGGTTTTCTGTCTGGTCAGATGTGCACAGGTTGTGCAGGTTGTCATAGTTGTTCAATTTGTGATACACTTTAATATCTATGACAGTCTTCTAAAGCATTGTCATTTTGTACTGTATCTCTTGTATTCTGGTGCTCAGTGCATTAACCCTTTTACAGTGGTTTGGGTTAAGTTGCTTTGAGGGGAGCAGCAGCAGGTCACGTTGCAGAGGTAGTGGTAGCTGCAGCAGTTGATTCTAGCTAGATGAATGACCTGTTACCACTGTTTTCTCTGCTGTCATTTGGCATTTAGGCCTATATGGTGTAGCTATCATGTAATGATTTCTTATATCTGCATACAATGGCAATAGAGTTTTGCTATGTGCAGTGAAATTTAAAATCTAAAGTGTAGTAGTTTGCTACATACTGTGTAGTCTTGAATTTGCTTGATGCTTGTAAAGCCACAGTGTGCGTTACTGTGGTACACAGTCTCCAGTTGTTGTAGTGTGTAATCTAGCACTTTTGCTGTAAAACAGGCTTAGTATATGAATTAGAGTTGTGACGATGAGTCAATTAAGCAATTAGCCGATCAATAGAAAATTATTCTGCAATTATTTTGATAAATTATTTATTGTTTTTGTCATTTTTCAAACAACAATTCCAAACATTTGCTGGTTCCAGCTTTTCAAAAGTGAGGATTTGCTTTTTTCCTGACCCCAATATGATAGTAACAGAAGTATCTCTGGGTTTTGAGCTTTTGGTTGTACAAAACACACATTTTAAGATCTAACATTAGGCCATGGGAAACTATGACCAGCATTTTTCACAATTTTGACATTTTATAGATTAAAAAATGTGTTGATTAGTTGAGAAAATATTCTGCAGATTAGTCTATAATGAAAATGATATTTACTTTCTGCCCTAATATAAATTAATGGTATTTATGGTATACATTGTGTTAGCTGAGGCCTTTTGGTGTTTGATTAAAAACATCACCCCTAAGGAAAAGTGTTGAAATCCTCAGGTTATAAAATAACACCCAAAACAACTCATTAAACCATCATCTCAAATTTATTTGGGGATCTGAAAGTGCATACATGAACAATAATGTTCTGAAGTAGGTAAAGTCAGGTTTTACACCAACAAAAAATGTTTGAAACCATCAGTTTTTTTTCAGATGTGACTTCTAATGGAAATTCAAACTATTTAAATGCCTGTTTAACACAAAAAGCTGAATGTTGTTGCATAATCATTATAGTAAACATTTACAATAACAGTATTTTCTCACAGCAACAGGTTATTAACTAAGGGGAACTAAATGCTTTAGATTAAAGCAGAAAGGCTAGTCCATACAGTCACTATGGAAAACAAAATTAGGCTAAACGTTACAGAAACATCATTTTAACAGGTACTACGTTGAATGCGATGCAGAGACAAGTAGAGGTATTTGATTGTATGCACAGCTCAAAGTGAAACAAAACCTTTCTAAATATATGAAGTCCCTGGATTTCAAACATTTAAAAAAAAGTTATTAACTAATGTCTCATCTAACTCAAGGTGAAATGGAAAACAAAAATATCTCCCAAAATGCTGTTTCTGTTTGACAAATGATTCAACTAGATCCCACCATGTTATTGGCATGGAAGAGAGTTGATAGGATAGACAAGCCATTGAATGGCAGCCGTGCATTGTGAGAATGCAAATATCAATTACTAACCTGCCTCATTCCTTTTAACCCTACCCGTAACTACACCAAACCCATAATAAACATTGCCATTCTTTCCTTCAAATTTAACCTCCAGCGTAAATTTCCCATACTGAATAAGTACCACGCTAAACCTGTACCTATATAACCAGTTCCCTCACTTAGCTACATCTCACCCTGCACCTAAACATAACGATCTATTCACTATACAGAACTCTGATCTGGACCTGTTTTGCAAAAGGCTGTAAATGATTGTTCAAAATTGTAGTCAGTGTAAACGATTTTGAACATTCTGTTCAAGCAGTTTTTAATTTAATTAATCTTGCAATATCTTTACCAGGCAGTAACCAGGCAGATTAGTGTTAAACAAGTAAAACTACTTCTTTAAGGTTTCGGAAAGATAATTATAATAATTAAATATACAAAACAAGCAAACATTAATTATTATTCTAAGGTCAGTCATCAAACATGTTACAAGCCCATCTACCATACCAGCTTTCACAACCCTTCCCTTCTCTACCTAAATGGCACACTACTTCCTGTACTGCTGCTCAACATTGGCTTTGACATAAACTGTCTCCTGCAGAATTTTCCAATATGAACATAATTGCTAGGGAGGAGGAACTATATTAAAAGCTACATTCCCCTTCTAGAAATTAAACATAACATTATTACCACAAAAAACCATCACCATTACTTTGCACCAGAGAACCTGACAAACAAGGTTACCTTATTTTTTAGCACTTACAACATAGCTCTTACTCAGTCATTGCTGCATCTCACAATATCGAGCCAAGCCCTTCAATCTATTATCATCAACCCAAGTCCTTCCCAAAGGCATCTGAATGGGTCTAATTTGTCTTAAGCCAAACAAAGGCTAACAAGCGCTCATACACAAGTTAGGCTGATTTAGTCTTCCATGCCACAAATCCATGGTATCTAGAATAAGATTTCAGGAAACTTTCATGGTCAAGAAAAAGAATAAATGTTGCTGATTTTAGTCCTCCTTTTTAAGAGGTTTTAGTTACCTGTTAAATCCAAATAAAAAGACAAACATCTGAAAATAAAAAAAAGTAAATGGCAATCACATATTTTTCCTTTCATTTACTCATAAGCATGGCATTTAAGATTTTGAAAGTTCAGCACGCTAGCTAAATAGCTTGCCCAAATTTTAATTCTAGATGAATACTTGTTGTAAAGTAGAATTTTGGCCTGCTGTAAAACACTTTCATAATTTAACACTGGTTATGAAAAATGACTTTGTTGGACAGAGAACTACATAAAATGATTCCTTCAAAATAAGTGAAAAACTCAGAAACCAAATGCCAGACCAAATGATAGCACCTAAATTTTAAAACCTTCAACTGAAAGTACATCGTGACACACATTTTAAGATATGAGACACAGATTCGTCTCCTACAAAACAGTAATAATTTTGAAGTGTGTTTTTGGTGTCTTGTTTGTTCATTTTTGTTTGCACAGTGATAAAACATTTAAGTTATAAAAATTGACAGTGACAACAGAAAAAGACCAGATTGTGCACAAATAATACTAGTAAGAGGTCAGCTCATTAAAGATGCCACAGAGGAAAAAAAACAAACTTGAACTTATGTGCTTTGTTAGTGCTACGACATATCAATCTCATCAGCAACTTGTCCATATTTAGCACCACCACATGTCCACCTGCTTCAGTAACAGGATGGATGTACATAAAGACAGTCATAGTATCTCCACCTCACATGAGATACTTGTGTGCAAATGCTATGCTTTAAATCTAAACTCCACAAAGCAGTGGTGTAGTCTGTTTGTGCACATATTTGTATACTTTTTCTGTATTCCTGCTACAAAATTAACTAGGATAAGTAAAATTTATTTTTTCAAATTCACAATATTAAATAAATATATATTTCCAGTGATGTACTAAATTTAACACTCAATCTCAGTGTGCAAAAAGTAAAAAAAAAAAAGACATCTTGAATGAGAAGAGACAGACACCTATATTTGATTTCACATGCCAGATGTGGACCCTGCCTAAGTGATAATAGTCATATAGATGTGTCCATCCATCTTTACTGTATAACAAGTAACTATAAGATGAAAAAAAGGAAAGAAATAACATTTTAATAAGAATCCTGTGAGACAGGAAATTCAGGCTAAAAATATGAACGCGCAACAGTCTGATGACAACTGGTAATGTATGAGTAGTATGTTGATAAATTGACAGTATGCTAAGTAGACTACACCACTGTTACAGAGTCTTAATTTCTACATGAGTGTAGTACTATTTGCCCATTAACACAGGGTATTAGAAAACAGTGTGAACAGCTCTCCAAAATGTCAAACTTTGATTCTATCTTTAAAGAGTAACTACATACAGGTTAAAAGTCCCGCTTGCATTGCTATCTAGTGGTTGTGTCATGCTCTGTCCACAACCTGTGCAATGCAGCATTTTACATTTTACTACTGTGCAACACTATATCACAGGATTGATCTGGTCACAAGTACAGCAGACCACTCCCAACGGGAAAGCTTTTCCATTTGCTTTGAAAAAGAAGATCAGTCATACAGTATAGGCTGTATGACTGCTACTGTATGACTGTTTTTTTATCTCAGGGAAGTGGGGAAAAAAAACAAAAAATAAAACTTTTACAGAACACAGCTAACTGTAAAATAAAAATAACAAAACATATCTTTTATAGCTGGTGGTTAACTTGGTACCAGAACTGGTATCAAAACAGTACCCGACCATCATGTCCGTATTATAATTACATATGATACCTATGTTATACAACAATGGCATGCAGAGTCAAACATTTACAGCTTTTCAGTGCCACAAAGTAGGGATAGGACACATTTTCCAACTCCCTCCATGGCAATAAACAGTCTGACAAAACTTATAACTTCAAGTGTACATACGCAACGAGCATCAAGCATGTGTTTAACTAACGGCCGCTAAGAGATAAGTGCATTGATAGCGACCAATTAAACAGGTAAAATATACGATACAGAAAAATATTATTCTCTGATCAAACCAGTGACAAAATTTTAAATCAGCTACTCTTATTTGCTTGACTTTAATGGCCAACCTAAACGGACAATGCTATATTAAATGACTAATGTATTTTCCTCCTATAAAAAATATTTTGAATGATTTACTGTAACCAACACGTATCACTTCATCTCCACTCACAAAGTGCACAGTCAAAGGAGAACAAATCCCTGGCTGGAGGGACTTGGATAGGCCTGAAATGTAAACAATTTCCATTTTAAGAGATATTTATCATAATAGATGTACTTTTCTCTGCACCATTTTGAATATACCTCACACTTATGAAGAAAGAAACAGTATGTTCTGCTGTATACCAACATTTATCAAACAAGTGAATTTAAGTGTCATAATCTTATCACTTTTTATGGTAATATACTCTATTTGGTCCACCATAGCTGGAATCATACTCTGTTAGCTAGTAGCTAACATGGCTACAAATTTCACACTTACAGCAATAAATTTACAACTGTTTGGTCAATCTTAAGTGTTTATATGTTGAAGTAACGGTAGTTCCGGTAGTTCATACAGCTCCTTTTTCAATGAACTGTATGATTTTGATATGCATTATAGCATTCAGTTTGTAGCTGTATACTTCAGATCATAAAATTGATTATATTAAAAATTTCACATAAATGAATTTAAACATCTGGTTTATAGGCCTATGTCATCTGTACAGCTTCTCACAGTAAGTGTGATGTAAATCAAATTTGGCAACCTTCAGGGGAATAAGGTTGATAACTTCTCATAAATATAATGCTTAAAAGCAATCACTTATATGAAGGCAACTACCTTCAGTAATAATACTCTCCTTGATAGTAGTTCAGTATACTCAAGCTATTGTAGCTTTGTATCCAACTAGACTCTGCCTCAGTGTCTGGTTCATCAGAACATTGTTGTCTACAAGAGAAATATGATGGCTGGAACAGAAGCACTTAAAGGCACTTTTCAGTCATTCCCTACAGAACTAAAAACCTGTAAGTCTTGTACAGTATATTATCACTTCACATCAGGCTTATCAAATCTCTGAGATCACTGACTCCAAGCAAAACTCTTCAGAAACCCATAGAGAAATCAGGTTTAAAATGGTGGTCTGACTAATCTGAACATTATTGATACCTCACACGCAACTAAGAAACTGTGCTTTTGGGTGGTGTTTTTCCAAAATTTGCTTGTACACAACTCAGAGAAATGCTTTCACTATTTACCTGTGCCTTAGGTTAAATGGGGGGGTGTTTGCTTCACAGTAAACACCTCCTCATATATTATTACTAACACTCTGAGGTGTTAATGTGTGAGGTTAAAACAACACATATTGAAAGTATGGAAACTTTACTTTGATTGTCTCATTCTTTTTACAAACCAAAAAAATTTGCCATGAGAATATTTTAAAAGATGATATAGCAACATAAAGCATAAATACATCCCAAAAGTAGAGTGCATGAATTTCTATGGGCTTATTGTATTTTGTCTGTTTTGTATGTCCTGAAGAAATTTACAGAATTCTGTAACGCAACGTTGTGAAAAAAGCATGTTATAGCGGTCAGGAAAGGTTCCTTCCATTGCTTGTAAACACAACTTTTGTCATGGACAAAATGGACTTTTACATGGACATCAAGCCAGTTAAATGGCAGAGTCCTAAGGTGGATAATATGGCAGTCAAGTACTTCGTTCTAAATGAAACAGAATAAGACATTTATGAGCGTTTTTGTAAGTACTGAACATTGCCTATGTCTAAGATTATGTTGTGGATAATTCTTTTTTTAAATTAAATTTCAGGTTATTTGCATTCTACATCTTTACATTGCTTTTGGCTCTCAGTCTGTCAACCCCCCCCCCCCCCCCCCCCCCCTCCCCACACCACACCCCAAGACAATGTCTTTGTCCATCATGATGTTGTACTGTTGACATTGTCATATTCCAGTTTCCATAGATATTGCCCAACCCTAATGAAAACATGGCAAGATTCTAATTAGCCATTCAGTGCTTGAGTTCCTATAGAAACCCCAATGTGAAAACAGAAAAATTCACATCAGTGCCAACAAGAATCTGTTTGACTGAAATAAAAGGTTTCAACCAGCAATCTGGTCTGAATGAATTTGGCTCAGACCGCTCAGTACTTGCTGATGCCAATACAGCACAATACAAAGCATTAACTTGGGTTGTTGGTTAAAAATATTTTAGAAATATTTGAGGTACACTATAAGGCAAGAGTGGCCAAATCTAGAGATAAAGACTTTAATACTGAAAATTTATGTTCAACTTCTAAAATATTTAAGATTTCTTGTGCTTACATTTCAGGACTCCAAACTTTAATGTTTGGATTAGTGGATAACCATCATCATTATCTCTCCATCAAAGAAATATATGAAAAACCAATGGCTTTGCAAGTTTAATACTCACAGGTTTTAGAAACTTGCTGATACCAATACTAGTGTTGTTGTGATGAGGTAATATTTCAGTACTACCTCAGTGCTGCTGGGAAAGATTTAATTCAGTGTTAAATTCTTTTAACACTCAGTACATAATCCCAGCTGTATTTTGCAAGCTGTATGTACAAAGGGCAAGTAAATGAGATTTTCATATACGGAAAAAATAGATAGATAGATTAGAACAGAGCTGCAGTCTGGCTTTTTCAAAAAAATTGATGCTAGGAGCTAAATATTCAACTTTTGTATTTAAAGGTATAATATGTAACTTTTTCACATTAAAATGTCTAAAAACAACGAAGCCTATGTTTATATATATTTTTGATTTCTACTTGCATTATCCCAATTGTTTCCAGCAATTTTTAAACCTACAGAAAACTCTCATTTTTATCAAGGTCTTTTTCAACCTGTCAATGGCATCATATCCCCTTTGCTCATGTATCAACGTTGTTGATGACTGTCAGAAGCAGTAAAAGTTGTATTTTTATCCAGTTTTAAGCCAAATTTTAACATTACGCTTTTTCAATCTTGGTTGCTTTTAACTATATATTTTAACCGGATAAAGGATTTTAGCCATTGGACTTCTGGATCATAAGTTATCAGAGAAACAAGCTTCAAACATTAGCATGATTCAGCTCCTGGTAAAAACCTGAACAACTGACACTGAAGGAATGCAAACCGGGGGTAGCTGACTGCGATGACGGCACTGGTGATGAAGACAACAACTCACAACATCACCAACCTCCAGCTTTTGATATTGTTTTGATTGAGAGTTACCTAGCAGCAGAAAATTACATATTGTGCGTTTAACTAACAAAGCTGGTGATGACCTAATCCACCTTAAAACTAGTGTGGATAAATGGCTGAAAATCTGCTGCAAGTATCTTAGCAAAGCATTTCAGTGACTGTTGTTCAGTGATGTGTTTTTTGTTTGCTGTGACATCATGCCAATGCAGGATTATTATTTATCCAAATCTTAGCATTGAACTGTTTGTGAAAATTCTTGTATAGTGACAACACTAACCGGTGCTCTGTTAGAGCCTGGTAACAGTGTCCATATTGGTGCGTCCTCAGTGCTTATACAGTGAAGCTTTGGGAAAGCGCCATGAGGATGGCGTGCTGGTGTGTCTCAGCTGGGCTGCTGGCTGAGAGCGGGCCAGGCCAGGGTTACATTCAGCTGCTTGTTGTGTTGGATCAGGGATGTGTGTCGGTAGTGGAGAACTAGCTCTCTCAGTGATGAGTACAGGTTGTAAGGCTCAGCGAAGCCATATCCTGTGGACGTCCTGTAGATAACACAGTGCTTCACATCCCCATCCACACTGCATGAGAAGAAACCTGTCACTTTCTGTTCACAATTTATATTTTCAACAAAAGATAATTAGTCCACCACAGACAAGTTTATGGGTTTATTTGTGCTAAAAATGTATGTTGTCCTGACACTGTAACAAAATGTACAGTATATAAAAAAAATTTCCACAGCAATGTCAGTTGTCCCAAAAAAAGCTTCATACACAAATATGTTATATCAAGTGGTCATTTAGGATTTGAGAGGGATAAAATAGGCATTTATGTTCAGTACATTAAAGTGTAGTAAATTATATGTCTAAATACTTAAAATATGGAAGTTTGAAGGTACTCACACAACAGAGCAGGCAAAGGATCCTCTCTGAGTCTGACTATCTCTGATGAGGAATGTCCCATCCCTCCTCCCCCTCAGCAGCTCCTCTGCCTCCTTTCGTCTCATGCCCCCAACGTACCAACTCGTCTCCTCCTGATGCGTATTATCTGCCAGGGTGTACGGGCTACAGGACAATGGAGGTGAGGGGGTTAGATTCGTTAGAAAATATACTTTTAAAGCATAGAATTCGCCCAAAAAAATTACATGTATATCACACCTATTGGATTGGGGGGCTACCCCGCAAGGCAATGGTAGGGGAAACACTACATATGAAGTATGTAAGACTTTCTGTTTACATTTTTTATTTACTTAATTTGTTTACCTAAAGAATCTTTGCTTATATTTCCGCAATATATCACAGTATAATGACTGGTCCTTAAAGCAGCTGAGCCTGGATTCCTTTCCAGTTTGCTTTGTTAATTGATCATATCAACAGAAATCAAAGTTGGAAAACAAAGTTATGTAGCTTGTGTAGAAATTCATTTATGCCATTTAGTGTCAGTGAGGCTGTGAGTTCAGTTGACCTGCAAAAAGGATAATACTCACTCCTCTTCTTCATTCCTGATACCAAGCCAGTCATTAATCTGGCTCTGCTTTGTACCTTGCTGGGTGAGCCAACTGAAACATTGACAAAACACAGTCAGTAGGCTGCAATATGTGGATGTTAGCAGAACAAGCTGTAAGAGTGGTCCTGTCAGCTTGACTTGTTTGACAAAATACCAAAAGATGATACAGAAGGCTTTACTATCAAGATAGGAAAGCTACACAAAAAGCAGTTTAAAACAGTGTCCCCTAAAGTGCTTTGAATATGCAGCATTTAGATTGCACATTGCCATAACACAGGCACACCAGTAAAGTTGTATTTTGCTTAGAGTTGTTATTGCACAATAATAAAAGCAACAGCTTTTTCAGACCTTGCTTTAGTTGTTTTTAAGTAACAGTACGTGTATGTCTAAAGACATAAAGCTGTCCTTGTCAATCAAAACCTAACAAAGGGCTTAATAGGCCACATCTGCTTATTTGAATTTATTGAAAAAGAGGGTGAGATTCGGCTAGAAAGACATAGTCGTCCCATTAGACTCACAATCAATCCCTGTACTGAGCATATTGGAGATCCACAGCTGTGGCAACATGCATGAGAACAGCTGATTGCTTTTTCTATGTTTACAGCTCAGCTGTGTCATCAGTATGTGACAGTCTTTTTGAACTAAACATTTTATCTCTGATGGGTTTTTATCTCATGTCCACTTGTTAGCTCATAAATACAATAAACTTTTTTCTACCACTCCATGATCTAGAACATGAGGCTTTAAACTTACAGCAGGTATTGATCTCTGATCTTCCTAAGCTGCACAAGGTCAGGCTTCAGACTGCTTATTTTCTTGTCGACCTCAACGTGAGCCAGCGCCTTCTTTCTCAGGTCTTCCTCCAACTTCTTCTTGCTGTTGTGGATTTCCTCCACCCTCGACTGCAGCTCATCAGAGCTGCTTTGAATCCTAGGAGTAGGAGAAGGAAGAACTTCAGTAATAATTCAGTCTGCTAATTTGCTGTTAGCATGTTAAGTAAGCATAGCTAGCAGTGAATGTTTTTTTATTTTCTTTTGCCTTTGCCTTTTACCTTCAACTGCAGAAAAAAAGTAAAATGAGATATATGAAAAGTGACACAACTGGAAAAAGGTGGAGATGCACCAATTGATCGTACAGCGTTCGGAAAAGTCAGGTTTTCAGCATGATTGGCTATGATTGGTGACTGGTCAATCAGTCTCAGATATTTGATTCTGTGTTGGTCAAATTTACACTCATGTGCCGCACATGGTTCACGTTATGCACATACACAGCTACAAAGGCACATAACATGCCGTCAGCGGGGAAGTTCTTCCCTGTGAGTGAAGAAGACACAAAGCGCTCAATGTGTTAAGGCCAATGTAACTTGTGGAAAAACAACCGTTAAAACGGCGGCTAATACTAGCACCACACCGCTTCGCTTGCCTCAGCTGTGCGTGATCGCTACCTCACTGAACTGCTGCTGTGGCTCACACGCATTTGTGCCCACACCGCCAGCGTTGCTGCTGTGCCTTGGATAATGGCCATCAATAATAATAACCGTCCATTGTTGATGAGTTGTTCATATTTTATTATCAAAATACAATTGGACTTTCCATTAAAAAAAATTACAAAATGTTTGGGTAGCTGTCAATAATGTGTCTGAGAAAGAAAATTGGAATTGGCCAAAATCGGAATCAGCAGGTCAGCCTCATCAGACAAGAAATTTGAAATTGGTGCATCCCTTGAAAAAAGGGTTGCTATTTGTAAACATACTTATCGGTCTCTGTACTGCTGTCTAATGTGAGGAACATGTTGATGTATTCCTTGCTGTAGCGTTCTTGAGTTTCACATTCCTCCTCAAAGATCCGAATGATTTCACTGAAAGCCTCGATGGCTGTCCGTTTGCTCTGCAGGTCCTGGGTTGACAAAGAGAAAAATCTTTATTTTATATTCAAGTTTGCAGAGCCTTTTTAGTCAAAGCTGTGTTGTGGTAAAGCAATCAGAAGAAAGATATTACCTTAGATATTGCTTTTACCCTATAACACTACTGACATACTTAGTAAAAAGAAGTTTCAATGATGAGGCTGCTGTTGTACCTGGGAGGTTTGGTTAAACTCCTCAAACAGGCGGTCATACTCTTTGCTCTTCTCTTTGTATTGATCCTGAAATATCCTCAGCTGTTCTCCAACTGCATTAATGTCAACTTCCATCACAACCTGCTGCTGCACAGATGAGAAATTAAGAGATTTAGGACCAAATCCCTTTTTAAAGCTCCTATAATGCATTTAGTCTAATCTAACCTAATATTACACAAGGTTTAGAACTGTGATATTTGTTTTTTCCAAATTTGCTAAAGTTTTAGACAATTAAATTCATCTTTGAAATAAACTGCTTCCTTGTTTATTTCCCCTGTTACTAGTTTGGATATAGCCAAAACTACATATCGAACATCAATAGCAGTAAACCTCTACAATAAATAAAATTGAAAAATTATTAGGTCTTTATAAGTATAAAAAGCCACCACAGTGAAAAATATTTTGTTGTTGTTTTTGTTGTATAAGACACACATGCACAGATGGAGACCTCATAAACCCACCTGTTGGTATCTGGATATGGGGTAAAGTAGCCGTGTGTCCAGTTTGGAGTTGTACTGGGCTAGTGATTTATTCTGGTAATACTGGATCAGATCCACCACAGAAGGGAAGGCCAGTGGCTCAGAGAAGCCATATTTTCCCCCATGATGGAAAATCTTTATCAGTCTGTTGGAACCATCTTTTCTGTAAAATAAATTAATAAATAAAATTTTTAAAAAATTATATATATATTCCCCTCACTTTGCAAGATAGCATGTTTTTTGTGTTTTTTCTAGGCAGGCACCACTGGAAACTTTTGGTGGTTCAGTCTATTGACTCAGCTACTTCTGTATAAAGAAAAGTGCAACAAAACCATCACCCCCTCAAATCCAACATCTGGACCCATATTCATAAAGCATTTTAGTTTACCACGAAAAACTTCTAGGCTAAGAGTAAGACTCCATTGATTTGGTTGACGTCATTTCTCATGGACGAGCTTGCTTGCAAGAGCAGAGACCAATGGTTGAGAGACCAGTCTGTGCCGGTGAAAACACATGCCCAACATACCACAGTAATAAATTAAAAAAATATGAGAAATAAACAAATATAGTCCTAATTATGACATACAAATTAAATGATAACAGTTTAGGTGCTGTTTTTAAAAGTAGTTCACTCCATGGAAAAGAAAAAGCGTATTTATTGTTTAGTGACTCCTTGCTGGCACTGTCTGTCACTTTACCAGTCTTCTCCGAGTGCCTGTGCGCAACGAGTCTGCTGCATGAGCATGTGCTGGGACTTGGCTTGCACAAAATACTATGCTGCCATAGATCAACACAGTCCAAATTAAAAGGTTATCTACATCAGCTGCAAAGTGAAAGTAGCAAGTCAGCAGCTTTAGTCTTATATTACTGTCTATGCAGGATCCATTTATCCACAGATCTCTTGTATTTTTAGTAAGGAAGAGTTTTAACTAATAAACAGTGTATGGACTTGTGCTTACAAATGGGGATAATAGAGATTTGAAGTTTAATAAGAGCTTTGGGTTACAGTTTACTTGTGAAGCAAGAGCCAAGTGTGAGGTGTAAGAGAGACGGTTTAAAAAGCTGATTAAAGATGGAGTGTGTCTTTTCCTTCAGACAGATGTGAGATGGATGACTGGAAAAACTTGACTGTGTAGACGGTGTTATGTTGCTGACCGTTGGAGACACCGCCAAATTCTAATCAACAAAGCTTTATATCTGAAACCTAGTCTGTCCTGATTCAGATAAAATTAGACAGAAACGAGGAAATGTATAAAGTTACACTTTAAAACCAGTAAAACTAAAGTTAGACTTTGAAACTAGGAAATAATAACTGACATCTAACTATATGTGTTCAATGTAGGGCAACCACACCCCACAAAATACAGAGGACTGATAATTGTAATTTTAGCAGCTCAAAGGCTAAAAACACTGACTCAGACTGAGCCTTTAAAGTTAACTAGTTGTACCTAATAAAATGTAACCTTTGGCAAACCTTTTGATGTCATGAACACATGACAACAGTATATATGGTTATGGCACTTGTCATAAACTCTTGATGGAGCAAAGTGATTTCAGCATCAGGAAATATAAGATTCAAAAAGTATTTACCTTAGTGTCAGAGTATATTCCCCCTTTACCCGGCTAGAAGCATCTCGGACCAGGAATGTGCCATCAGGAGTGTTTCTCATCATCTCATTTACTTCCTCTCTAGAAAATACACAAAAAACATGAGAGTTTCAAACATTTCATATAGTTGTACAAATTTCCATCGATGATATACTATGAGTTTGAGATGGTATATAAAAAAAAATAAAAAATTAGCAAGCAATAAATCAGATCATCAAAAAACCATATGTAAATATTTAATACCTTGAGACGCTGCCCCAGTACCACTCAGCATTGGACAAGTAATTGTCATCAGAACTGGAGTCACACGTTGCCATTGCTTTGGTTATGTTGTTCTTAGGTTGAAGATCTGAGTAAAGAGGCAATAAAACTTTATATCACAAAATCAGATTTACCAAAACGTTAAGATAAGGTTACCAAGGTCTGCGTAATCTACATTGTTTGAGCCGTTCTTTATTTCAAACATGCCTTTTTCTTCCATTCATTTTTCAGTATAAAAAAACTCCTTCGGCAGAGTGACGTAATTAGAAAATTCATCATAATCTCTTATTATCCCTTTTTTCACTCATCATAAAACCATCTTTTCGTTGATCAACTGAAATCAATTGGAAGAAATAAAAAAATTGTCTGGCTAATAGTCCCTCAAGCAGGCAGTTTCCAGAGTTTCTAAAGTCTAATTTCCAAAGTTTTGATTTTAAAAATGACCAAACTGAATACAGGAGAGGCAGTAATGAGCTAGAAATATGAAGGATGCTTGTATTTGGACTAAAAAAATACAGTAGTATGTGCTAATAATCGTCACATAAGAGCATATGTTGTTACGCTTCAACCAAGCACAGCAAAGAGATGTTGGAGTGTACCTTCCTTGGTGACGTTGTTTCTCAAGGATGGAAACGCATCATCATGATCAAGAAGGGAAGAAAGGTCCTGCAGGAACGCTGTCGGGTTGTGGGACCGTGCCCCGCTGTCGTTTTGGCCCACCTCACGCTCCAAGAACTCTGAAATATTAAACATACAACGTCCCGGGTGTTACCCTCGATGTCAGTTCTGGCCAGTCTGTATGTGGCTATCTGCACTTTTTGGCTGTTCAGCACACCCTGCTGGCCCGCTGACAAGGCCTCAAGAGGGTGATATCGTTGTGTTGCTTAGTCCAGCTCCGTATGGGAGACTCTGGGAGACTCTGTCCAGACTAGTCTGCTGACAGGTGACACTGTCTGACTGCCTAAAATACCAGAACTGGCACTCCTCAACGCTGAGGCACAGGCAGCCAGACTCAGTACTGCTTAGTGCCCGACCTCGCCTTGCCTTGCCTTGCCTCGCCTCGCCTCGCCTCGCCTCGCCTAACAAACAACAGCTGTGCAGAGAGATGCCATGTCGGCCTGAAGGACTGAGGCTGATATGCCAGCATGTCTGTTTGTATTTATTGTGTGTGTACGTGTGTGTGTGTGTGTGTGTGTGTGTGTGTGTTATTGTGGCATTAGGGAGCAAGGAAGCAAGGAAAGGTGAGAACCTATCTGTCAGACATTTTCTGAAAGCGTTGCATAAATGTGTGAATTATTTGTGTTCACCAGTAGGTGGCTATGCACACAAGCGCTGATGCACAAGTGTAGCAAGAGGCATTCTGTTAGCGGATGCTGTAAATCATCCCTTCAGCACTTGTAATGGCATGCCAGGAGATGCATTAAATCGCTGCTGCAGATGGAGTTACATGTTACATGAGGAATCATATGTATGCTGTTGTAAAATTAGAAAGGGTGGAAACTCATTTACCCAGAGCCTACGAACAGTGAGGCTCTGTCAAAACTTGCCTGGTACAGAAACCTGAGAAGAGCTGTACCTCCTAATTGATCTTGAATCTAGGGGAATCTGGATTTTTTTTTTGAGCTGAAACAATTAGTTGATTAATCGGCAGAAAATTGCGTTTCTTCCTGCATCAGTTTTATTTATAAAAAAAAATTTGCCAATGTTCCCTAGTTCTAGCTTCCCAGTTGTTACAATTTGCTGTTTTTATGTTTTTTGTGATAGTAAACTGAGTATCTCTGGGTTTTGCCCTGTTTGTTATGTATAACAATCAATTTAGAGACATGACTTTGAGCTCAGAGGAAATCTGATACAGTTCTTGCTAATTTCTGATATTTTATACATTAAATGATTTAATTTATGCATGAAGAATGTAACAAGCACATTAATCATGAGTTGCAGTTGCAGCCCTGAAGATTTTTTTATGAAAACATCAATGATCCTCAGTATGTCAACATGAGAACCCCCCAGATAATTTAACACCAGCCAATTAAAGGATTATGTTTGTTATAGCCATTAGTTAAAACTATTTTGACCATGGTTCTTCAAAATCAAGAGCCTCACTCTCATATTTCCGGAAATTATTCAACACTAAACTAAAATCATGAAGGAAAGTGAAATGTTTAGTTGACTCTCTCCTTGTAGGTTTTATACACACCATCTTGTATCTTGACTATTTATCAAAGAATCACATTATCTCCATACGCACTCATTTAATATGTCTCATGTCCATCCAGGCCTTGGAATGATTCCAGCTGCCAGTCAGCTAATATGATATACCAAAAGGAAATGTGGCTTTTACTCCTTGAACCCTGTGTGACTGAAATAATGTCACGTTTCGACTCTGTTGTAAAAATGTGATCGTTATATTATTGATATCTGTAAATGTTAGTCATTCAGTGGACAGTGAACGGTTATGCAAATTAACACAGATGACATAAAGAAAAAATTAGCATCAGATACATTTATTTGTGCTTACAGACAAGAAATCCTGATGAAGAGAAGTCTTCAGGAAATCCAACACCCTTTGACAATTATTATTATTTCAAAATCATATTTGTATTAATGCTTAAAATGCCTAATATAGCACCTTAAATCTTACCTTGATCTGCTGGTGAAGGTTCAGGCCTAGTAGTCATGGATATGTCTGTCTGCTGTTGTGATTGGTTAAGGGTTGATGACATCATCATGGGAAACACAGAGGGGGGCTCTGGATTATCTCCCATATGGTTGGCGCTCTCATTGATGACCACAGCCTTGTCCCTGAGATGGAGGGATGCTAGTGATTGTATTGGGAAATCAGCTGGATGGAGCTTGTTGTCCTCTGCGCACTCTTTGCTGTTGACAGGTCTGAGCTGGAAACTCTCTTCTGCCATTTTCACAACACAGACCGAATAGTCCAGCTAGGTTTTATTGAGGTGGTGAAGCAGCAGATGCTAGATGCCACTGTGCTGTTGATGACATACTATCAGCTAACAGATACACTCATGGCGGAGGATAGAGAGGGTGATGGTGCAGACTTCATGGCTGCCCTGTGTTGTGGTGATAGAACAAGTTCATCAGCCTGGACCCCTGGTTTAACCACATCACAAAGCAGAGTGATGACATTGCCTGCAGATAGTATGTTTTTTCTTTTTATATACTCAGGAAGTTTTCTGTATTCAAGCACTGTTCTGCTTCAGTCATTTGCTTAAAGGGATCCACACCCGGGAGCGACCTAGAACAACCACCATTGGGTACTGAATAGCAGAGTGCCTGGTCCATAGACACCTTGACAGTAGTTATTGAGCTGTAAAGCCACTGGAGAGTTAGACTGAAGCACCACCGTCTGATTTCTTCATCAAGGACTCACACATCACCTCATGTCAGAGTACCTAAAACAGAAAAGGCACAAAGAGAGTCTGAGAATCAGAGCAGTAGGAAATGGAGATGGGACTTCTTGAATTCACGCCCTGAAAGTTACAAGGTCTCAGTTCTATTTGTTTTGAGTATTGGCCATAAGTTAGATGTTTTAACAAGTCCTATCACACCCACTGATGTATCATAATATTATTTCTAAGGGCAGTTAAACCCTTGTTTATCACCTTTTCATGTTTAACTTTGTTCCAAATGTGTATGAAATAGGAATGAAATAAATCTTTGGCATTGTCAATTTAAGCATTTGTATGGGCTTCCTGTAAAACAAGCCTGAAGCAAATGCTGTTTATTACAATTAATTATACAAACACACTGGTATGCATCTCATGAGAAAAAAAATTATCACGTGTGTAAAACAATAAACAAATTATATTTTGCTTGGTATCAATAAGTCAATCAATCAATATCAATACTGCAAATAATTACTATTTCATTTTATTAGCAATTCATCAACTGATCATTTTTCTTACTTACTTACTTACTTAATCTTTTACTGTATAAAATGTCAGAATTATTTTCTAACACCCCAGCTCATATTATGAAAATCTAAAAATATTCAGTTTTATTTGAGAGTAAAATGAAAAATAAAAACAGCAGTGCGACACTGAAAAGCTGGACCTCACTATTTTTGCTATTTTTACTGTATAAATTACTCAAGAGATTAATAATTCCACTGAAGGGTGATCCGTCAACTCACTGACACGTTAACTGTGAAATGCTCAACAGTATAGTCTCCTGTGTAAGAATATGAGTATATTGTCATTATCATCATGATGAGCAAAATAGTCAGATCAAGATGAGCAGATTAAAAACAGACCAAACTGTATCCAGAAGCTCGTTGTATGAAAAGGAATATTGATCATTCCTTTTTTTAGTGTTTGGTACAGCTGATGAGGAATTCCCAATCCATAAGGAAATTATAAAACGAGCAGTCATCCATCAGAAAAAGCTGCGTTCAGGTCACAGAAAATATTAAATATTTAAGAGGTTAATCTAGTAATGAAACGTCTGCTATTTGTGCAACATACATGATTTGTTTTAACTGGAAATATATTTAAGCAGATTATTGGTTACAATGAAAATCATTTTGCTTCACCACTCTGGACCTTATTTGTCCAAGGATAAACAATGCTGTGAATAGCAGTTTTTTTTTGTTTTTTTTTTTAAGATTTCTTCCCCAAAACATATTCATTTTTACTCCTTGGGTGTTACCCTTGACAGTAAAAGGAAAAAAAAGTCTTGTGTAATGTAATGTTCAAGAGCATGCAGGATATTGCCTTTGTGATTTCTGGGGTTTCATGGGATTTTGCTTTTCGGGAAGTATGGGTTAACTACTTCTAACTATTTAACCCATTACATGGTTAAGAATTCAGGTTTACTGCAGTTAAATCGTCTTCCTCTCCCAAGTGTCTGGGATTAGTCAGCAGTTTGTTATGCTCCTATACCCTTTGCAATGTGACATCCTATTGAAGGGATGTGAGGCTTTGATTTAAAATTTTTATCAAATCAAATTATTTTAATCAAAGATCTGTTTTAAAAAACATGATTCATTCTATTGTAATGGATAGGGTGTAGACAGGAGATAGAGAAATCATAATCGCTGTATTTCTAAAGTGCAGTTGGCAAAAAAACAAACAACAATAAAAAAATTTTTAAAAACTGTTACCAGATTTTACTCCCGGCAGGTAAATTTCTACCTTTGAATTGGGACAAATGGTTGTTAGCATGGATTTTTAAGGTTTCAACTGTTTCAAAAAGCTTTTAAATGTTAAATAAATATTCACCAAATAAAATTCACCAAAATCTGTATTGGTGATGTTATAAGACATATTTATAATGCAGTCTGTTTAAATAACGGCAACATATGGCCATATTTAAAGTCACCGAGTGATGCAGCATTGTAGATTGAAAGTCGAAGCATTGGAAATGGCGTCCGCATCAAAATACTTCCAATGGTACGCAGACATGAAGTCTTCATAGCTTGATGTTCACGGTACATTCTGTCCAGCTCCTTGAGATGATGCAGGAAGCTAAACATGATCTTAAACAAAGTCCTGCAATCTTTATTACATAAGCAGCCTGTTTTCACGTGTTTTAAACATGTCGCCTTTAGAATAAATAAATAAATAAAAAATAAAACTTAGATGTGTGTCGCCCCAGACGGATGCATACTGAGTTACTTCCCAGTCATAAATTACCTTTTTTGGTACCAATATATGTTTGCTATTTATGTTTATAAGTAGGGAGAACGTGTTGTCCCAAACTGGAGTGTTTTAATCGTGACCTAATCAAAACAAAGTAAATGATGTTTGTTCGGCTCAAGCAGTATTATTGGAATTGGTGGATCCATAAGCAATGGTGAGAAGCCAAGTTGGAGATATAAAAATCTCTGTGTACAGCAGCACTCTGCTGTAAATGTCACACATTTTCAGTATCAGGCCATTGAAGTCGTCAATCCACCATTTAACAGATGACAGGTATTTATTTTGCTGACGATGACTGTCCTCTGAAAGTGTTTTTGTTTATGTTAGATAATCGGTCATAGTTTTTTGTTTATCAGTGTTGCATCCCAAAAACGGGATGGCTGTTGTACGCCATATTTCCCCACTGCCTCCAAGCTTTCCATCGTCCCATACCTAAGCTTGGAACGACGAAGAGATATGGCTGAACATGCACAGAACTTTCAAAATGGCAACTTCTGGTGGAGTTGACATCCAGACAGCCTGAAAAACTGAAACATCATTATGAAACTCAGTACAGGACAATACGCACCTACCTGGGCCAAGACAGAAGCGACTGAGCAGCAGGGGAAGTCAACATTTCATCGACATCCATGAAGCGACGAAGAGATGTGGCTGGACGCACACGTGGCTCAGATCAAACCAACCACCGGCCTTGGTCCTCACGCCACCCCCCACCCCCCACATTCCTCCTATCCTGTACCACCTCTCCTCCCGTGTCCTCCATCTTTTAAAGATCCTCTCCACTTGCTTGTTGTCCATCCCTTCTGAGTGGCACCTTTTCCCACGATGCCATTCCTCTGGGTATTTCCCCTCGTCTTCACCGATAGTGCTCATGTCTTCATGAAAATCAAGCCTTTTCCAAGACATTGTCCACTTTTTTACTTTTACTTGTTCTTGCAAATGGTAAAATTCCACTGATCAGTCGAGTTTTTTATAAAAACTATAAAAATATATATAGTTATGAAAAATCTATAAAAACCTATGTAAGATGTAGAGCTTATTCAGGTAAAGGAAAAGCAAAAGTAAAAGTAGCAGCACTACTCTTCGCACCGTAACTCTTTTTCACAGTTTGAGAGCACAGTGTAGATGCACAGTGGGGGGACAGAAGCATGAGAATGAGTCGGTGGGAAAAAAAACTCCTATATAAATAAATAAGGGAAGGATGCCACTGTTGCTATACAGAGCGAGGGGCTTAGTGGTCTCCTGAAATCCTATTGGCCGGCCTGTTGCCATGTGCTCGGGAGTCAGCAGAGATGCTGCTAACAAATCAAGGAAATGTTCTAATATTAGACTGTATGTATCCAGGCAGCGGGAGCCCCTGACCTCTCAACTCCGCCAGCGTTACGTTCCACTTCACAGATCAGCATAATGAAAGAAGTGGTGTGGAAGTAACTGGTTAAAAAAAATGTTGCAGCAATGTAGACAAAACAGTAGACACAGCCCCCCCACCACCCCACCCCCACCCCATGATATCCCAGTCGGTATAAACAGGCAGAGAAGTAAAAGACAGATTTACCTACCGTTTAGATTTCTACTATGAAATGGATACATATTGTAATTTTAATGTTTTAGTTCTCTGGAGAATTTGTTGAACATACGGTTGTCATACATTTTTTGTTGTTCAGGTGAAATTTTGCTATTAAAAAAAAAAAAAAGCAACCTATTTCTTGCATTCTTTTACGTCTGCTGTAATAAACTAGGTCTGTGCATTAAAATTTTAACAAATTGTGACAGTGAGCAATGGAAGCCCTGCATTTGCTATATATTTTATGAATAATATTCTGTCTTGTATCATACAGTATTATCAACTTTATAATAATTAAGCTGTTTTATACTCTCTGCATTGCTGATTTTTAAGAAACTGATTTTACATGTATTATTCACACACATGAATAAGCAAAAAATTAAACAAGTAAATGAATACAGTCTTGCATAAATGTAAACAAACAGTCTAAATAAAACCTACACCTGCGATCTACACATTATAAAACTATAACTCAGATTCAGATGTATCTGTTATCTGTTGTCCAATTGCAGGAAAAAAAAAATTTCAAGTTCAACTCTGAAACTGATATCACTAAAAATGTATTTAATCCATCCCTCATTCTAATCAAAACTGAAATTGCATCTTAAAACTGTGAGGATAGTAGCCTGATGTAACATGATGTAGAGGACAGGAGAGGCTGAATAAATTATGAATGAATTTATTTCATATTTAACCTTGCTAAGCTCACAATATTCACAAATCCTTTCGTCCTTATCTATTCCACTGTATTGTCTGGGTTTAGTATAGTTTCCATATACCTTGTGCATAGAGTAATCTCTTACTGTTAGGCAGCTTGTACTTGACATTTGTTCTACATTTACAACAGATTGTGTCTTTGGTAATCTTATAATTACTCATTTTGTGTGCAAATGATTTGCTTACATTATCTCACTGCACTGCTGGTCTCCACCATCTATTGAGTAAATGCTTCTAACAGATTGCTTAATTTTAATGACACGAAAATTAAATGTAAAGAGATTAGAAATATGGTGCTGTATGTAAATAAACATTGTATTCAACTGATGAGAAGAGTTTCCCGGCTGTGTACTGCTCTATACAGACTTAAACTTACAATTTCTTAACAATAAGGCCATGATTTTAATGTGAGTGCCTGGAGTTTATAGTGCTAGATATATATTTGTCAGAATAAATTAACTGTGTGAGGCAGGGATAATGAACCTTATGCATAAATGTGCAGATTGAAAAATCGTAGAAAAATTTGGGTTGTTTCCTTGTAGCCTTTGGTGAGGAACGTAGAAGTCCCGCCCAGTCCATGTCCTCTCCAAGCTCATTCAGTATAGTACTATAAGCTTTCTCAATGCAGGACAGCTTGTCTGAATCTGCAGCCTCCTCCGAGTCCTTCTCTTCTCTGCACAAATCATTATGTTTACAAATGATGCATTTTCAGGTATTCGGCAACTACACCATCCATCTCTGAAGCATGGTGATACTCTATTCTGGCTTGTAGCTTTTTCAGTGAAAGACACTGCAAGATACAATGAAACAGGCCCATGTTTAAATACCTAGAAGTCGCATGGTTAGGTTTAAGGTCACAGGCAGCTAGTCTTGAGTGTGTGGAACAATTACTACTTGCATGCAAGCCTTAACATGCTTCTGTAGCCTGGATTGGGCAGTGAAAAGAAGTTGAATGAGATTCAGGAGCCTGAAGATTACAGCCCTGGACTCACATTTAGCACTGTATAAAAGTGGGAGCCACTTATAGAAGTCTGAAGTTCTTGGACCATCTGTACATCTTTTCTTATTATATCCAAGCAAGAAAAGCTAGGATGATAAATTGGCCGGGCTGATATATATCACGTCTGGGTTAGCCTCTATTCCACTAGCTTGAGTAACTTGATGCAATCTCTCATTAAGCATTTCTTATATCGATCAATTGAAACCTTCGTGATTTTAACAAAGTTAAATAACATTTACTTTGTGACCGCAGAAAAAAAAACTACAACTCACAGAAAGAAATTACAAGCACAGCAGCACAGGTACATAAGTCATCGTAACTTGTGTCTTCCATATCCATAAAATTCACCAACGCTCGCCTCTGAAATCATTTCTTTACCTTTTTTAGTTGTAATTCTGAATGTAATCTTTGGAGTCTAACGACTTCTACAGCGTTTACTTCACTTTGTCCTGCTCGCTCATGGATTCACCTCCTCTGTTGAGCTGTGAAGTTCAGCCTGTGAAGATGTAGGGCTTATGGGAAATGGTGTTAGTTAAAAGCCACTAAAAGCATAAATATGAATAAATAACGATACATCCTTTTCTAAACTTGTTCATGATTGTCACTTCACAGTAAGAAGGTCTTGGGTTTAAAACTGACATTCCTGGTTGAATTATAGGTTTTAATACAAGTGTGTTTGTCAGTACACGAACTGCTTTAACCTTGGATTGATGTTTTTGTCAGACCAGTTAAGATAAATGCAGATGAAATTTGTTCTTATCCTGACAATTACATTATTACTTGAGAGGTCAATGTGCTCAACTAGACACATTATTCCTAGCAGTTAGCATTATGCACAGTAACACACTTAACAATGGAAACTTTGATGAGCAGCAAATGGAACATAGATCTTCTGCCTCTCGACATAATTTACTGAGTTTATGCTCAGTCATAAGCTCGGTAACTGAGCTCCTTGTTGTGTATCGTCTTTGTGTTGTGAGCAAAAACATAGTCAATTTTGCGCACTGATTTTCCACAGATCTGCATAGATTGTGTGAAGCATGTCCTGTGTGTTTAAGTTTTACTTCACGTCCAAGAATTCAAAACTGATCAGAAACCAGATATCTACTTGGTCACACCTTATGTTGAGATTTAAAAAAAAAAAAAAAAAAAAAAAAAAGCAAGCACAGATTCATAAAGCTCTGTTGTAATAACTACAAATACAGATAGATAGCCCCAAAGACTTAATATAGTTAAATAAACCTACAAATTATGTTAATGTGCAGCTTATTTGCTAGAGTACTTTATATTCATTGGCAACATCTAGTTGCAGGGAGTAGTATGATATTTTGAGGTGCATCTCAGTGGATGGACATACAGAGCACTGACTTTGCCTCTGGGTGTCATACTTGAGCATCTTACCCTGCTGATCCATCCTAAAGCAAGGTGTCCATCCACCCACATCTTATATTACTCCTACATGAACACAGCACAATAGTCAGGGTCCTAACCAGAATTATTCATGTTAAATGCACTTTGGCTTTATTGTTTCTATTTGTCTTCTTCTATACTTTACGCTATACCTCTGTGTTTCATTATTGAGTCGTTATTGCAATGTATTTTTGGAAATATATCGCCTAATGTCACAATTACATTTATCATCCTTTGTGTTTCTACATGGCCTCCTACAAGTTTAATTAGACTTTACCAACATTTCATTTAAGGACAGTCAATTTCACAGTCAAATGTCCTGCCTGCCTGCACAGAGAGCAGCTGTGCACACCACTTGAATCAGGTTGTGGGTTCACAGGTTGTGGTAACAGATGGGTTGAAATTGCGTATATGTACTACTTTCACTCATTCTGCAATCCTTTTCGTTACCCGTGAGACAAAATGCCTCATAGAGTTTAAATAAGACAAAAAATAATTCGTAAAATAATTAATTGGAATTGATATCCGGTGCTATTATCTGTATTCCTTTGTGATTTATTACATTCAGCTTTTCTGCAATATTTTGGTTTTAATAACACACAAAAAACAATTCTGATTTCATCGTTTTGAAGTCATCTGTAAAGTGAAATCAGAGCATTGTATGTCTAGGTATTTAAAGTAAAATCACAGGATCAGTTGATGGTTGCTTTATGTCATTTGAGGCATAGAATTTGAAACTGATTTCTCTGCATGGGTGTCTTGAGGCTCCTGTGATGCTGCAGCCTCAGGGCTCCACATCAAGCTTCAAAACCAAGGCGATGTACTTTCTGACACCATTCCCATTGTACCAGTGGGCCTGTGTCATTGTTTGCTGCAGTGTCATTCACTGAAACTAGAGCTAAGAGCCAGAATGGAGTATCACCATGCTTCAGATATGAATGGAGTAGTGTCTGAATACCTGAACATGCACATTGAGTCTAAACATAATGGTTCCAGCAGAGAAGTGAAGGACTTGAAGGAGGCTGCAGATGCAAACCAGCTGTCTCTCATTGAGAAAGCTTATAGCACTATGCTGAGTGAGCTTGGAGAGGACGTGGACCGGGAGGGACTTTTACGTACACCACTACGTGCAGCCAAAGCAATGCAGTTCCTCACTAAAGGCTACAAGGAAACAACCCAAGGTGAGGATAGATTTTTATTTATCTCACCATTTTTATAAAAAATAAAAAAAATAAAATAAAATAAAAAAAAGCTCTAAGTAGTGCTAAACTTAATTGTTTTGATATATTAATACTTTATTTTAGCAAAAATTAGTTGCAATTAAAGTGTATTCTATGACTGTCCCACTGTTTGAATAACTGAAAAACTGTTCCATAGAAACACTATATGTTGAAGGTGTGTTGTCCTGTCCTCATAAATATATTATGCTAAATGCAAGGCAATAAAGGACACATTGTCAATCATTCTGTCTCTTGATTTGCTCTAGTTTTAATGCAAAATGTTGTCAAACTAACATTAAATCTCCCCACAGATATCATGAACGACGCAATCTTTGATGAAAACCATGATGAGATGGTGATTGTCAAAGACATCGATTTGTTTTCTCTCTGTGAACATCACCTGGTGCCCTTCTTTGGCAAGGTAATTTAATAACAGTTATTTAACAATGATGATATTCATGTATAATCATATATCTATATTTTTTGCAAATACTATTGTACTGCATCACACGGTGGCTCTAAATCAACAAATTTTGTATGACAATAATAATTTTAGCAAGCCTGAGTATAAGCAATGCTGTATTAAATGTTTCAGGCTCACATAGCATATCTCCCAAACAAGAAAGTGGTTGGTTAGCTGCATAAAGCCTGATCAATTTCTGATCCTTTTGTCTTTGATCTGCTTCAGCTACATCTTTGAGGTGAACCACCAATAATTCAGCATGCCTGGTAGATGGCTAAATTATCACTTGTTAGTGGCAATATACACAACTTTCTCACCTAATGTTTCGGAGTTTCACCACTGCTCATTTTAGAAAGGTCACCACCAGGAAATGTCATTTGTTTAGATCGTTTATCAAATGGATAATGAATTTTTTTGTTTTTGGCTACTAGTGATAGTCTTAGTAACATGCCTGAAGAAGAAATGATGTCAATGATCAGTTTTGATCCCTCTCAAGTCCTGGAGCTCTCTCCATACTTGGACTGTCCATAGGGACTACCTGACAAAGCTTGGTGGACCAGTGGACAGAAAATTTGGTTCTGGGAGATAAGTCCATGGCTGAATTTCTGTCCCAGTCTAACCATGGCTTTCTCCATTGAATAAATAACTGTCCAAAGTTTTACCTCAGTTTCTGTCACTCTCCCTCTTCGCTTTCTTTGCTGTTTTGGTTTTGCATTGTGAGAGCAAGGCTTATAGGGAACCAATGTAAATACCGTTTGTGTCATTATTTTACTAAGTTAAAACAAAAAAGTTGCCTATTTTCTTTTTAAAATTGTTGTCTTGTGACTTCATGCTGTGGCTGTATATCCATCAGTTTTTCACACTTCTACTTCCAAGAACTGTATGGATTTGTCCTCTGTCACTTTCTTAGATTCTCATGCATGAAGACAATGTTGACATTTACAATGTTAGCCATTGTCGTGCTCTTTAACTAGCCATAACTGGTTAAACTATGAGGGAACAGTCCTTCATGAGATTATATTTCTTATTATATTCCAATACAATATATATCATGAAAGTTTTCAGAAATATAATTCAATATTACCATCAGCTGTCACCTAAGTATTACCATAAACAATCATTGCTAAGTCATTGTTTGGTTGCTGTAAACAGATATTTAGGGAAAATGTAAGGCAATTAATCCCGACAAGAACCACAATAGCAAACAATACAACACAAAAGATTTTCTACAGATCGAAAAAGGTGTAGGCTGGAGTTACGGGTATGTTATGAAAGTATATGTATCACAAGACCAAAACTCGCCCAACTAACTGCCATCATTATTTTGCTTATTCTACAGCTACTTTATTGAAAATTGCATGTTTCATAAAGGTAAATAGAAAGTTTGTATTTAGCAGTTTATAGCATCATTTTGTTTTTATTAACTGGTTCACATTCGTAACTCTGTAATCTTGAGAGGCATGACTCTCACAAAGCTGCCATGACTAATAATGCATGAGTACATTTTTCATGGTAATGGAAGAGCATAATCTTTTAAAGATACTACTAAATACATTAAAACCAAATCATTACAAAAATCTGCACACAATCATAAACAAGGAGGAGATACCCAAAAATACTCAAATATGAATTCATAGACTTGATAGTTTATTCCTTGCATGGTGTTAACATGGTGTGACCAGATACACTCATGAGGGCGGCTGCAGGGATAGAGATGTTACGCTGACAACACCAAGTGCATTTTATTAAATGTATAAACCTAGTTTTATTTTAGGGACTATGCAACAACCCAACTAGAAATAAAATATTTTAATGAACTGTATATGGGAAGTGTATGTATTGGCTAATGATTAACATTATTATTCTTTTCAGATGCAGTGGCTTCAAAACGCAAGTGAACAGTGAACAATGTAAGTGTCCCTCCGTTCCGTAATATTACATCTCATTCACAAGAAGCTACTAATTAAGATACCTTAATTTTAGCTTGCTAAACAGTGAGTTTGGATTGCTAATGCTTCACAGTCAGAAAAAAACAAATTTCAAATCAGCTTTTATGTAAATATGTTTATTTCAGACATGAATATATATATATATATATGGACAAACAATGCACAGGCAGTTAGTGCAGACTATGAAGGTGAAGATGTTCACAGATCAGTTAACAAATGCAGGACAGAGAGGGGTAGACAAGAGGAAAAAACACACCAGCTGTGTTGTAATTTGATGTCCATAGCACACACCAGATACAGTATGTTGTTAAGTAAGAAGACATAAAGATGTATACATTTTTTTGGGGCATCAACACTTGGGTTTATTTTTATTTATGTAAGATAATGATGTATCCTGATTAATTTTGTTGTTTCAGTGATTGGGCCTGTGTATAAAATAACAGTTGATGGTTTTTTTGTTGTGCATCATATGCCATCACTGTGTGTGTTGCCCTGTACAGTAAAATATTAGTGGAGTGCAAATAATAAATTGTAAGGCCTCATCTCCTGTCACAGAAAAATCAAGTGCCAGAAATCTCATTTAGACATGCGAGGAGCTCATATTAGTCAAGTATATAATATAATCATTCACGACATTTATGGAAAAATAATATTCTCATATTAACAGTACTTATAAATGCAGGACATATGGCAAGATATAAATACATGTACATATATATTTAAGTAAATTCCAGTGGAGCTTTTCTTCGCTCATATCCAGTTATGTTTGCTCGTCCGTCCGCCTCAGTGAGCGGCCATGATCAGGTCAGTCTGTAGGCCAGGTTTTATGGGGGCTGGTGGGGCTCCGTTGTTGGGCCTGTGGACTCCCCTGAAAGACACAATGTGAGGGTTAAGTTTTAAAAGAGGAATTTATTATTCTGAAAATGAATATACACTCAGTCTCTTCTTTGTAATGCACACCTGTACAATCTAATGGAGTCCAATACAACAGCTCTGCCACAACATCTTTTTTTTCTTTTTCTTTTTTTACAAAGCTCACAATGAACAGTTTTTGGTTAAATTATTGGAAATGTGTAAATTCAAAGGTTGGTTAAGGTGGTGATGTTTTAGACAACATTATTTTGATGTTTCTAATTTTGTGTCCTCCCTATTTTCACAAATGAGGGGGGCAGAACATTAGAAACACCTCAGAATATATTTATAGTCCAGTACAACATCATTGTAACGGTGTCAGAAACTGAGCATTGTAGGCAAAATAAAAGTAAACTTTATGAGAGAGCAATTCTATTGGATTGCATTAGCCTGGACAGGTCTCCTTAATAAAGTGGCCATTGACTGAACATTGTTCACTTGTTTGAGGGAATGAAAATATAACACTTGGACATCACTGAACAGCACTTCCTAAAAGTTTTCAGCACAATAACCTCCATAATATGAAGAATCATATCAATAGTTATAATAGTTATTCATTATTGTAATGTTAATTTAAATATATACTTAAATTGTATTCATAATGCAATTTTAGATTAATTTAATGAAAATAGTAATTAATATCAATATTTTGGTCATATGGTAATGGAATATTATGGAGTAATGTCTTTTAACAGGAGCTTAATAATACCTGAAGGGGGCAGCAGTGCACCTTCAGTCAGTGCAGCCCACACCCAAACTTAAGCTTGGAGAGCTGCCGTGGAATTCATCCTATCCACATATAATACAAGAGACACTGCTCACTATAAATGTATGTTGTGAATGTGACCTGCACCAACTACAGCCTGCTTGAGTGCCACTTCCCTGCAGATTTAAAGGTGCTGGTTTCAAAGCTTTGAGCTTGTGACCCCAGAAATGAAACACTGCCAAAGTGAACTCTTGACTACAAGTGTTTATTCTCCCTTTTCAGGCTGATAAACCTGATCAAAACAGCACCAGGCAAGACTGCATTAGAACTAAAGACGACAACCCTTTTGCTATGAGGTAGGTCAAATTTATTTCACTGGTTTTTTTTTTTGTATGTTTCCTTTTATGCATTAGAGTGTAAAATAAAATGATTTATAGGATATTTATAAGCAAAATTACAGTCAAATGTACAAAATGTGACTACCCCATTCTCACTAACTCAGATTATGCACATACTCCCTATGTGTCTCTCTGGGCACATCTCCAGTGTAGGAAGTGGATGGGAGGGTGGGCTCACCATAGCAGTCTGGGTCTTGGCATAGTTCATATGGGCGTAGAGCAGCACAGCTGTGTCATTGTGAGACGCCTCCAGTGCGATGGACAGAGCGTTGCTTCCATCCTGCAGACAGTAGAGGAAAGAGAGAGCGACAAACAGAAAGAGGGCAGAGAAAGTAAGAGTGAGTTTCTCACTAGAACAGAGAGCTTTGCAGTTTGAGATGGACCATGTGATTGACATTGCATGCGGCTGTCACTTTTTCCAGCCTTTTTTTTTTTAATTCATTTTTTACATGCTCTGTACTGCAAAACTGTGCCTCTGTCTAGGCATGTTACACCATTCATTCCCATCACTCAAGTCAATATCATATATCTTTGATTGGCCAGTAACAATACAGGACATTGATCCATCCAGCATCCTCAGAATTTCTTTGTTTTTTAAAATTTAGATCTGCTATTAGTGTAGATTTATGCTGTATCCTGCTTGACGTGTTTAGTAGCATCCTGTGGTTTTGTCCCTATGAAACTAAAGCAGGGAGTAATATATATTTTACATAATGTTGGAAAGCCAGAAACTGAATATTACTCAGCTTCTTCTTACACAAACAGTGTGGGTTGCTTTGGTTGATGGTAGGGGTGTAAAGGTACAAAACTTGGTTTTGGGGTCATGGTTCAGTTCAGTTTTCAGTACAATAAGGAAAAATAAAACATCCAGAGTTTAAGTCACATGTCCTTTGTGTACATATATTGGTTAAACAGATACAGCCAATAAATCATTATCATATTTTTGGCTGACTAAAAGGCACACATGAAGGAACATTCCAGCTGGACTCAAGTCCTGTAATAGGTGCATTTGATTTAAAAATAGAAGAAATAACATTAATTGTTGTTCCAACCATTCCACCCTTTGTCCAGTGTAGCTTTGACATACTACTGGGAAACCATAATGCTTCTAAATGAAAGATCTCAATGGCATTGGAGGCTCCTCCAGTTTCTCATTTGCATATGGCTTTATAGCCATATGATCCAACTGCTCCACAGCTAAGTGCACCTCTCACGGTTATGTTCCACATATGTAGACCTAACTAGACAGTATAAGGTTGATTAAACATTATTTCTTTCTTAGAGCATACCAAACCAAAAGAAAAGCCTGTACGGTCAAAGCCTGTATTTACCTTTACACCTCTATTTCAAAGAAAGCATGACAGGGAAGTCAAACTAAAAAGGTTCAGCATTGGAACTGGTTCTTTTTACTTGCACTTAGTTGCCAGGTTGGTAGGTAAACCTAGCTAAAACTAATGTAGTCCAGAGCAGTACTGCAATTAATACTACCTTCTTAAAAGGTTATATTGTAAAGTTTTTTTTAATTTAAGCTGGTTTAAAGAGGCGTTGATTCAACTTCAGGGTCTTTTTGGAGACAGCAGTTTGTGGTGCTGTGGAATTGAATTGCTTTACAGGGACTGTTGTTTCTGTTATCCTGTCCACCCTATTTATATCAATGACAACAGGCTTAATAATAGAAACACCTCTTTGTATAACACAATAAAGTTCAACAGCAGCACAACTACATAATCAAGAATGATCATACAGTTTAGTCAACATCTTTCTAAAACAGTTTCAACACTGACTGAATGAACATTACAACCTCTCTGAAGGTAAGATTTAATCCGGGACTGTTGTTTTAGACTGCATTAACAAAACTGACGGCCGAGTTAATTTCTCTACTGTGCTTTACAATCATGGTTTGTCATGTTGTTCTTTGTTTTAGGAGGGTAAGGGAGGTGGGGGCTTTTACAAATATTCCCCCTCCCAGGTTCACCGCATGGTCCAGCTGCGCTGCACTGAAACACAATCCAGGAGCTGCCGGCACCGAAAGGCCAACTCATTCTGGGACAGATGTGAACACTCAAATATCTGTCTTCCTGGCCTCTCTCCAAGCATCCAGACCAATCCACTGTACAATCACTTCACATCACAATCAAATGTAGCAAGAAATCGCACAAGCAGAGTTTTGTTCCAGGTAAGATTTCTGCTATATTGTTCAGTTTGTATTGAAACTGTTTTTAGAGGTGTTGATTCAACTGTATGATCATTTTGGAGGCAGGAGTTTATGGTGCTGTTGAACTGTCAGTGTGTCTGTTGTTTGGCCAACCCTGATAGATTTGAAAGGGGTGGACAATATGATACGAACACTTGTCAACAATAACGCACTGCAGTTCAACATCACCGCGGACTACCCCTTTCACAGTGATCTTACAGCTGAATCAACACCTCTTTAACACAGTTTCAATAAAAACTGAACATTTAAACCTTCATTAAGGAGGATTTGCTGCAGGACTTTGGTATTAGACTGAATTAGTCTTAACTAGATGTTCCACAGAGTGTATTTTCCATTGTAGTCACTCGATTGACAAAATAATGAATCTCCTACAGCCTGGATCTTTAAAAATCTAAAAGTCACTTCTGATTAACTTTTGTTTCACCTTTTCCTTTAAATGGACAGTTGCTGCTGATTTGTGTATGGGCCATGTGGTAAAGTATGCAAAAGACTAGTGAAAGAGCCTGCAAGGCATTGTGACTGAAATCTGCAAGTCTTTTGCCGTGAATAGAGGAGCTGTGGCTTTCTAATTCTTCCCCCAGGGACTTGTAAGTAAACCAGTGATTGTGTTTCCCGTAAACAGCACTGATTTGAGTGGAGGGCAGATGAAACTAATCTGATAATGGCTCTTTAGCTTTCAGCCTATCTTGCTAACTGAAGGAAAACTAGAGAAGAGAAAAGGAGAGGTGACAAGGAGAGGAAAGTGCATAGACCAATTTCCCATGAGGAGCCATTTCCTGAGCACAGATTAAGCTGAATCCCAGACGAGAAAACACTCAGATGTTTCCAGCAGTCAGAGCAGTTGGCTTCAGCATTAGGCTCACAGTAAGTCACTCAAAGTTTCTCCCAATGACTGCATCAGCTAAATGGCTAAATGTAAACAGCTTACGTTGTCCATGATGGATATGTCACAGCCAGGTTGTTCCAGGAGCAGTTTGACAATCTCAGCTCGGCCATGTTCGCTGGCACACATCAGAGCCGTGGAGCCCTCGTCATCCTGTACGTTAACGTCCGCGCCACACTCGAGCAGTGCCCGTACCATCTCCTGACGCCCATGGCTAACAGCTAGCATCAATGCCGTCTGGCCGGCCTGCAAAGGTATAGAATTATTAATATCATTTCTTTTTAAGACAACACAGTTTTTCAAATGCTGTCAAGACATAACGAACAAAAAAAAATCACAACTTCCTAAAACTACTGACACTAGTCCTATTGTTCTGCTATCTAATGAGGAAAGTGTCGGCTTTAACTAAAGATTAACCAGGAAAGCTTTTGCTTTGTTTTACTTTCTTTTTACAGTTTCCTAAACACACACATGCCTTCTCTCTTTCAAAACTGCCCTAATTTAGACTTAAGCCATAAATGCCTTGCTAAAGAGCATTTCAGTTAATTCCTGACTCTCCCACAACAAGCCTGCTTCTCTTGTAGGCTGCTTCCCCAAAACAGTCATTCATTGTCGTTTTGTGTCATCTGTTACAGGTTGACTGCAATTTTTGCATCTATGAATTGGGAAGCTTTGCATTGTGGAAATCTCTGAGGATATTGTATAGACTCAGAATTCAGGCACTAAAATAAAATGGCATAGAGCAAATGTAGTGCACTATATAGTAAACAGGGAGTGATTTCTCTCTTCCCTCTGCAGCACCCTGTTGTTTGGTTGGCTTCAGCCTTGTTAGTTTAGGTTTTACATTGTACAACACTTTTCACTCATCCCATCTGCTGGTACAGTGACAACACTGATTCACACACCTCAATGTTAAGTATATTTTGTGTTATTGTTTCAGTAATAAATTTGTACACTTTTCAGTTTAAAAACCGTGTCACTCCTGTTTTTGTCAGTCAAAAGTGAATTTTCTAAAATTCAAAGTCAAGTCAAACAAGTATTTTTTTGCAAATGCCTTTCAGCACATAACTTCCCAATGTGAAAGCTAAATTCCTGACTCTGAAATTTTATTGCGTGCCTCGTGTTTTGTTCCCCACAGCCACAACAAGCACCAGTAATTGGATTTATAGCTAGTGATACTATAAATTCAGAGTCCTATGACTTGGCAGTGTCAGAGCCTGTCAGGCGCCGTGTCCAAACACATGCACTGCACAACCTGATTAGATCAACCAGAGAAAACGACTCAAAGTCAATAAATTCTCAGGAATTACTTCTGTGTCACGTTAAGCTTCACATTTTTTTAATCAAATGTAACCTATAACCAATTATTCCATTGGTCTGCACCACTTAATTACAACTCAGGAAATGCTCACAATACCTACTCATTGAAATAAACATGGAGCAAAAAGAGGCTCTGAACACAGTTTTTTCTTTTTCCTTCTCGCAAAATAGCTCCAAGCATAAAGTAGACTCATTTCAAACTGGTTTCCGTTTTGACTAAAAACAAATAAGAAAAAAAGTTACATTACTAACCAGCAGGAAGAGGTGAAAAGCCAAGTTATATTCCACAAAGGAATACTGCAAAAACTCCACTCTGTCCAATGTTTTAAATTCATTATTTTAACAGGCAAACCCCACATACCAAACATGACTGCAGTAGAATGACTGCGGGAATATGGATGGATATAAACTGTACTTAGAGAATAAACATCACACATGAGCGTTGTGACCATTTTAAGGGCTCTGTGACTGTGATGATGACTTGCCTGGCTCGCCTTAGCGTTGACATTGCCCTGACTGAAGAGCTTCTTGACCACAGCCATGTCCTCCTCTTCCTTCACAGTAGAGAGAGCAGCCAGCATGATGGCCGTGTAACCTGCCTTGTTCTGCTTATCCACACAGCACACACCTGTAGGGAACACGTTTTTATTACTGTGTATTTAAGCATATAAGTACACACACACACACACAGTGTACATCAGTACTTATTGCACATATGCAAATGTGCCACATAAACACGTCACAACTTCCAGTAGAATGATACAGTTTTAGTTCTGCGTCAGGCCAAACATCTGTCCCTTCCCACATGAGATTACAAGACATTATCTTCCCACAATACAAACAATGGAGCAAAAAACGTTACATTAAAAGAACTTCTATATTTTTTTAAATGATACATTTATGTGGAAAAAAATCCAAATGAACTGTTCACAGAAAATAATTCCTACATATCTACAGTTTATCCTGATAAAGGACTGTGTTTTCTCTTAATGTCTCTGGCTTTGTGGTAAAGGGCTAAAAGACTAGATCTCAGCTGGGTACTAAGGTCTTTGCTGTTCAAAGAAATTGTATGCAACATAATTCTCAGTGCCATATTATTTTTTATCATACACAGATTTTCTGAACAAAAGTTGAGTTTTTCGATTTAAACAAAAAGTCAAATGTGGTTGGTCTGTTTTAGCTAGAAGACTGCAATAATGGAAAAATAGATCTCGAGTGAAAGCACAAGCCTTCAAAACTGTCTTCTTCACGTGGTGTGATGCTTGTCAGCAGCACATGCATGAGTCACCTGACTTTTGTTTAGCGATGAAAGACACCAACATCACTATGAAGACTCACCGAAACCAACTTCTGTTAGTCAAGAAATAATTTGGAAGCATATGCCACGTTTTTTTCTATTTCTGCACGTTAAACACACAAAACAACAGGGGAACCCAAGTAAACCAATAGCTGGTCTTGTCCAATAATATACAAGTCGCAGAATAACTGGTTGGATTATTAATTGGATTATTGTTTATCACTGACCTGTGTCCAGCAGCAGCCCCACCACACCAAAGTTGGAGTGGGAGACACTATAGTGGAGCGCTGTGTTGCCGTTGCCATCGGTCATGTTGACTACGTGTTCCAGCAGCACTGACGACACCTCAGAGAACGCCATCAGGTAGTCGGAGACACGCGAAGGCTGAGCCATCTTGGCGCTGGAGATACGGAACCACTCGAGCTGCACAGTGTGGGTGCTGGAGAGCTGAGTGTGAGGATACAAAGTCATGTTATTATCAAGTATGCACTGTGAAAACCTGAGGGGAAAAAAAGAATCTAAGGCATGCTGCATACAAGCATGAATTATTATTACTGTATCTTATTAATGCTAATTTCTTGTCCAGATCTGATCATAATTTGAAACTAAAAACAACTGTGTATACACTGTATTTGAGTGAGTAGGCTGATATTCCACTGAATGTTGAGGGAAAACCTTTTCACCAAATGTTTAAGAACAGATGGTTAAAAAGGTTGGGAAACAGAAATTTGTTACATGAAGCTCCTATTGTTTGTAATGAATATATGCTGGGGTTAAAAAATACCCCCAAACAATAAAATATAGTTACATCACTATCACTAAGTAATTAAGACAAAGTAAAGTTAAATGTGTGACTCTGGTAAAATTATTTGAAGAAGCATGCAGGGACGCACCACTTCCTTACTCTTCAGTGTTTTAATATCATCGTTCAGGTGGTTCTTCAGAATGAGGCAAGCTTCACGCATTTTTGAGCTCAGCTCAAACCTGCAACAAAAACACAAATGTGTGAGGTTGAAACAAAACAGTTTACTGCTTTCAGGAATAGTTTACCTTTCTTTGACTTACAATCGTATGTGGATTTTATGTATTTAGGTAGTGTATGTGTGTAAACATAAGACTTTCTCTTTGCTATGCAACATGGTTTGATAGCATTCACGTTAACAGCACTGCACTTTAATCACAAAACTATATTAATCCATTTTCCGTAGCCTCAGGGACGTGAAACTGGAGTCATCAATACAGCAGCTTACAAAATGTATTTTTTCCCCTCTTGATAACAGCCTACTTCTCTTTCACAGCATCAGATGAATAACTCTCGGCCCTCAGAGTTTCCTCATCAGTGTCGCTCTCGTCCAGGTTGACGTTTCTCTCCTCCTCAGATGTTTCTTCCTCCAGAGCTGCCTCATCCTCCTCCGTGCTGTCCAAACACTCGCCTTCTCCACTTTCTCCAGAAGAACTACCATCTTCCTCCTCTTCCTCTTCTTCTTCTTCTTCACTGGATGTTGATTCATACCTGGGAGAAAAAATATTTGCTATAGTACAGAGCGTAGATTTCCAACTTGTGCACCCCACATTTTAGGGCACTTTGCTAGATCTGTTTTCAAAAGCAAACCTGCCTTTGGTGAGGAAAAGGGTTTTGTTTTACTTGTCAAATCTGTGACCAGGTCAAAGTGTTATTTCCTACCTCTAGACATTCTGTCGCCCTTATTTTATTTTTACATTGGTAAAAATAAAAATTAAGTTTCATGTTACCCACCCTCCATTTAGGATACCAACAAACTGCAGGCTCTTCTTGCCAGCGGTGCGATTCTCACCCGAGTTACTCCCATCCTTCCTCTTCATGATTGATTTCAGCATACCTGTTGCCACGAGGGAAGCACGGTGATCAAACAATAGTTCAAAAGCAGTACTCCAGAGAAATGTGCACTTCACACTAAAGTATGTTATGAGTCTCTATTGCTTGAATAGAGATGATGTGATATTTGTCTCTCTAGTGAAAATGCTTATAAAATGCTTTACTTTGCGTAATTTCTGAATAACTTCAAAGTTTCATGGAAAACATGTAATTTGTAACCAAATATATTAGAGTGAGTTTTCAATTAGTACTTATTAATTACTAGTTTAACCTAGTGAGTTTTTCTTGTCAGTTTACAACAGGTCAGTTGAAAAGTCAAACAAAGTTACATTTCCTACAGACAAGTAATATATATGAAGAGTAAAGCGTTCAATAAAAATTTATAAATGAGACTTCCCACGGTCCTTCTTTGAAATCATGCAGATATTATGAACCTGTAAAAGGAATTGTTACCTTAAGAGGTATTGTGCGTCGCTCCATTATGCTCCACTTCTTGCAAAAATTAAATTATGTTCTCTCTCTACCACTTACCTCAGGTTGCTCCATAGTTACTAATGATGCATCACTTTGTTTTTGCAACAATGACAAATAATTTTACATTTTTTAGGGAAAAAAAAAACATTTGAAGCAAACACATGATGTCCTAACCTGCAGCATGTTTAACTTTTTTACAGTGAAGGTAAATCCTCTAGTTCCCACCTGTCTTGGTGTTGCTGGGTGCAGCCTTCTGTCCTTCCTCTCCCTCTTTCTTCTCCGACGTGCCGATTACCTCTTCTTCTGGACAGACCTTGTACTCGGCGATTGTCAGCTGTCTCTTCTTTGGCACTGTAACTTTCTGCTCCTCAGTTTTTTCCTCAAACAAGCTCTCCCATTGACACCCAGTGCTGACCAGTACAACAGGGGCTGGTTCTGCTGGTTTCTCTAAAGCATCAGTCTGAGTGCCCTGTTCAGTCTGATCTGCTGTTAAAATCTCGCCTACACACGCATCAGTCACCTCTGGGCGACACAGAACCGCAGCATGCTTTAACGCAGGAGTCAGTGTCTCTACCTGGGCATTTGTTGTGTCTGGTTTCGCAAGAACCCCCTTCTCGAATGTGACTTTGGAGGCTTTCTCTTCCATCTGGGCTCTGAGCGTCCCCAGGTCTTTATCAGCCACGCTCAGCTGATCCTCTAGAGCCACAATAGTCTCCTGCTGGAATCTAATGGTGTCCTGTAAGGTGTCGATCTCCCGCTGTGCCTCGCTGGTCAGTCCAAGTAGTGACTCCATGACCCAAACCTCAGCCTCTTCAGTCTCCACCGTGGCCTGTACCCCCTCCTCGTGAATCAGAGGGGCCTCTGTTCCTATGCCTTTCTCACAAACATTCACCACGGTGCCCTCTGAAGCATCTTTCACACCCTGGCTGTAGTAGAAAACAACAGAGTCTATTGGCATGTCGTCCCCAACAGCCACTGACTTCTTCTCAACAACTGAAACTTTCTCTGGAGCTTTTACTAAAACTTTTGAATGTGCTGGAGTTTTCTCTCCCTGCACCTCAAATTTCTCCGTCAGTCTCTTCAGCTCACCAGATTTTCCGAGGCCTTTGTGACCAGGTGAGGTTGGTGAAGTCAGTCGATTGTGGATATGTTGGTCAGTTTGGGTTTGAAGGGTCTCTGTGGTTTGAGTAGAAGACTCTGTAGACTGTTGCTTCTGCTGGACCATCTCCGTGGTCACTTTCTTCTCCTGCAGGGCCAGCAGGAGCATGTCTTTCTCTGCACGAAGCTTGGCAACCTCTTTCTCAAGTGCAGGAACACCCTTTACCCTTTCTTCCATCTCTTTCAGCTGCTTCAAGGCCGTAGCCATCTGCTCTCTAACTGTCTGCAGCTGGTTGGGAGGGATCGGAGTCATTGCCGTGCCAGCAGCTGGAGTGCTGCGCCCAGAGGTCTGAGGACTGGGTTTAGTCAAGCTACTCTGCAGAGGCTGAGTGGATGGGGAGGGTAAGAGCAATTTGGGAGGATCTGCGAGCTGGAAGCGCCCGCCATTCTGGTGCTGGTGGGTTTGTTCCTGCTGTAGCCGCCGGCTGGTTTCCAGGAGAGTCCGCTCGACTCTGGGGTTGCGCTGAGGTGGTGGCGGTGGCACTTTGGCCCCGGCAGATAGCGGAGGAACAGTGAGGAGGGTGACAGGTGAAAGAGAGAGTCCCTCACAGGGTGCTGACCCAAGGCGGTTGCGTGGTGGTGGCGGTGGAGGAGCTCTGCCATCTTCACTGGCTGGGGATGAAAGAGACTCTGTGGATGTCCAGCCACTGGTACGCCCACCCACACCCGGACTCCTCTGGGAGAGTTTGAGCCCTCGACCCAAGCGGCGGGAGCTGACGGGTGCCCGGCGGAGATTGTGCCCACTCTCTATTTCCTCTACATATTTGAGGAAGTCCAGATCCAGCTGGAAACCATATGGAGTCTGGACCGAGTAGGAACCTGACTGGTCAGCCTCCTCCTGACTGGAGTAGATAAATGGAGAGCCCAGATCTGAAAAGAAAAGGACACGTAATTTGTCAACATCGATACATACTGACAGGTTAGAATACATTATTTAATTTATTACAACAATGAAGTGAAAAATGAAAGCGCGATACAACACTGACACCTCTTTTCAAAGGTTACCTAAAATGTTTCCACGTTCACAGTTAGAAAAGAATTTGGGATATGAAGTGGAAATACAAAAACGAAGGCATCTTCATGCAGTTGCTTACCAGGCAGCTTTGGGTTAACTTGCACAGACTGAGTCATTTTTCAGGACTGGGACCTTTCAGCACACACAGCTTCAAATCAACACCTGGCCAAAGAAAACACACAGTAACATGAATGAATTTCTCATGAATGTACTTGGACCTTAGTTGAAGGAAAAGGATGTAATTTCTAAAACACTACACAGTAGTTTGGTGAAGACATCACAGGAAGCCTATCACTTGTTATCTTCTGACAAGAAGTGTCACGATGTTTGGACTTTCTATCATCAATTTTTCTGTTAGCGCCAACATCATGTGCTCCATCATCCAGCAACAGTTTTGTTTTGTTTGTTTTTTTTAAGAGGAGGCAGCTTTACACAACAAACAACAAAAACAGCATAACTTCTAAACAACCTGAGAGGCTCCATGTTCTCACTTTAATGCCAGACAAAGATGCGTCTTTATAGGTGTTGTAAACTTACTACAAAGTGCAGAAAGGCCTGAAGAGGTTTATGTGTTCTCTTATGGCTCCTAAGCACGTGTGACAGCCTGTGACTGAATTCAAAAGAGGATGAAATTCTCTTCTTTCACAGATAAAGAGCTTTTGTTTCAATGGATCTCTTGTTTGCTTTTCTTCTCCAGAGGTGTTGAAGGACGTTGAGCCTGACATCATCCATACCTCAGAGAGTGTGTGTGCGTTTTCTGCCTTTAACCTCTCAACTTCTTTACTAGTGGTTACACTGTGGAACTCAGACGTTCCTTCCTGTAAGAGTCATTACACGTCACTAAAAGCTAAGATACGTGTTAAGTGTGTATATATATCGTTTGTACACTGTAAACGTCTGGCACACAGTGAAGACAGCACTCGGGAAACACCTCAGAACAAAGTCAACAACAAAGAGCTAAACAGTGTGCAAAAACCTCAAGACTGCTGCTCCATTAACAACACCATCACACCATCCAGCTGTACTGGAAAACCACAGGATTGTCCTCACCACAAGACCACTAAACCCTGACAAGCACTGCTTCACTTGGAAATCAGTTATTTCCCTAAGGCGTAATATCCATTTATTCGGACACGTAAAAAAATGCTGAAAAACAAAACTGGGTGGACGTGGCAGGGAAGCTCTAAGTGAATGGACAACAGTATGAAACATGTCAACATGGACAATTTTGCTCATTAAAAAGTGAAATTTACCTTTAAACCAAGGAATTGATTTATTTTAAAAAAAGTTGTGCGTTTTTGGTTACTTTTAAGAGACAAACACAATCTGTTCAAAATTTCTAAATTAAAATTTAGTGCTTGTCTTTGTCAGTTTAGACACACTAGCTATCACTGCTCCTGTTAACAACCTGGTTCTTCTTCTATTTGATCCAAACAGGAAACATTTAACGCTTCCTGTACAGCAGGACAGAGTGACTAGTTTAGAAAGTGTTCCTGATGGAAAATGGAAAAGACTGCATGAAGTAGATACTTATTACATAACACCAATTACAGAGGAAAAGAGAGGACAAAGTGAAATGACAAGACGCCCTTGGATTGCCTCATGTCCCACCATGATCTACATGACAAAAGAACATGTGTGCTTACTAATACTAGTTCATCAACAATGTTAACAGAAGTTTTTAAAAACACTTGTTCTACTTCATTCATATGCAAATACATGCAGTAAGGAACACCAAAATCTAATCAAATAATTGCTACATATGTGGTACGTATGGTACCACATCATGAAAACATAAATCACAGACTATTACAAAAAATAATCATGATGACAAAGACTTATAAAGCAGTTTTGAAAGTGGAGTGTACCTCTCAGCCGCTCAGTGAACAATTCATGCAGCTGGAGTTCAGGCTGTTTGCCTCCTCTCCCTGCTCCACACAGCCCTGAGAGAGAGAGAGAGAGAGAGAGGTCAGCATACAATCCAAAAAACACACTGCCTTCACAACACACACACACATACCACATTATTGGGTTAAAAATTGAAGGAAAACTTGATTAAATAAGCGCAGAAACATAATTAATCCAATGCTTCCATAAAGACAATGGGAGGTCACTAAATGGTTTGAGTAAGAAAATGATGAGAATCACATGCTATGTCGTTCCAGTCACCAGATCTCGACCCAAGTGAACACACACTAGACAGTGCTCTTCACCACCACCATCAAAACACTAAATGACTAGATATCTTTTTATGTTCATCGCTCCAGTAGAGTATCACACACTTCTTTGCCAGGGAGCTCTGAAACTGAACTGGGGACTTGTGGTGGCCCGATAAGTAAATATGTTTATGTGTAAAATTGTCACCTCTTTGTTGAGTGAATTTGGAGAACTGCTGGACGAAGCAGCCTTTTGTGTTACTTGATTTGTGCCTTTAATCTTTCCAGCTATGGCACAACAGACACGATTTTGTTATAAATGCAGTATAATGCAGTGACTAAACAACGTTAAATTGTTTTTCAAAAAACTACCATATTTATCTAAACATATGAAGCAGGTCATATGACATAGTGTTGGGAAAGGCTCTGTTCCTGCCGGATTTTTGTAGTTAACGTTGTTACAAATGTCAGTGGGATTTTGAATGAGGTTTTCACAACAGCTCTCTATATTAGCCAGGATCTGCCGGTTGAGGGAGCAAGTATGGAAAAGCCCTGACACCAGGAGACTAGTGTCAACTGTGACAAGGTGAACATCCACTTGCACAAATTTCACAATCACAGGTGTGTGGGTTTACAAAGAAAATTACAGGAGCTGCTGTCTATGCGGGTCATAAAAAGTCAGTGTGTTGTGTGCACTAAAATACCTTTAGAACCAGTCTCAGTTTATTCTTTAAGATACATGCAACACCCCCCCCAACCCCCACCCCCCACTAACACACACACACAAAACCTCAGATACATGCAATCATTCATTTTCTTTCAAACATACACACTCACACCCGTAGCGCCACACACACACACAGATGTGTTTTCCAGCAGCCTCAGGCACATTCCTACAGTAACACATGCTGCTGCAACACGCTGGTCGTCCTTCCGACTGACTGACTACTGAGAACCCATAAACACACACATTCAACACACACAGATCATCTGTCAGCTCACACTGCAGCCAACAGACACTTCATTGTCAAAGTAAAGACTACAAACTTTCAGACACGCAGAACACTAATTAGAACTAATTATATTATGGGCCGTTACAGACAATGGATTAATTAAACTGTGCGTTGGGAAGACAAAAAATGAAGAATCTTCTCTAACAAAGAAATGTTTCTGCTCTGTATCTTATCAGCCGCTGCTCTGTTTCTGCTCTGTTTCTGCTCAGTGGTCGTGACAGCTGCTTCTCTCAGGTCAGACCACAGTGAACATGATGCTGTAGCGTCCCGACCAATCAGACGGCAAGTTACACAAACACTTAGAGGCTTTCAAGGATGCGACCTCACCTCTGTGGTTTACTTCAGTCCAAACCAGAGAGAAGTGTTTTACTGTACTTTGAGTTTATGTATTGGTTTTGTTTAGGATTCAAAACAAGCTAACCAGAGTTTATAAACATTCTGCATGATTCGCTAGTAGCTTGTTTATTGGGCAGTTTCAGTAACATGTAATCCTGCCGAGTTGGATAATTTAAATAGATTCTGAAGTTGAAACAAGTCTGACTCCAGTTTCTGTAACTTTACCTCTTCGTCTGTGCTCAGACAACAGTTAGGAGCGATCACATTGATGTTTTTGCCAAAATCCAGTTAATGTTTGTATCACTGTTTTTTACTCACAGCTGGATGAAGAGCTGTGGCATCACATATAAATTATCTTGTATAAAGCACAGGTCTAAATAAAGTTCCAACAGAGCAGTGCTATGGTTTGTATCAGTGACAACAAAGTATGTCTTTAAACATGAAACAAAGAGCACTTGTGTTCCTGGGCCAGTTTTGGTGTGACATCATCATTATTGGTGCGCAAAAACATAGGGCGACATGTTTTCCACATATCAACAGTTATGACTGTATGCAGGCACTTACTCAGGCAGTTTTACCCGGATATGCTGCAGATCCTCAGAGCTGTAATTATTATGAAATCAGATCAGAAATGCTGGAGATTTTGGAACAAACATATTCAAACTACTTCTATTAGGTTTTAGGCCAAACCCAAAACTTAAAGGATAGGTTCACAAGTCTGTCGTAACACAATAGTCAAGAGCCAAAATGAAGACTTGAAACATTCATACATTGGTGTAAAAACGTATTCATAAGTTCATCTGAAGCCTAGATGAGTTCGGGCGGGTATCTTCCACCCTTACATTTCTATTACAGATTCCCTCTTTTTGTCACTATCCTTCGACTGCAGCTGAACAGGGATAACATTTCATTCTAAAAACCTGGTTTTGATTTGAGTAATTCAGATGTAATGAAGCCTCATGTCAACTCCAGATAAACTCTGGAATACATTTTGCACAAAACAAAGACTGGATTTTGTCTCCTGTCACTTACATGTCACAAGCACATTAGGAGGGGATCACTTAGCAAAGCAAGGCACACCAAGCAAAACCGATGTTGCTTTGGGCACCTAACTATTGTTGGAAGACAGACATATATACTATAGACACAGGTTCAGCTTTTCTTTCCACTGTTGTTCATTTTTGTATAGTTTCTGGAAAAACATTTTGGCACTGCTCATAAAGGTGGTGCTAAATCCACACACCTCATTTAATAAAACAGGACGTGTGTTTCAGTACAGGCAATACTCAGCAACACAGTGGAAAGACAAAGCAGAACCAAAGCCTTAAAAGTTCATGTTATGGTGAGAGGAAAAGGCCTATTGGCATTGAAACACTATGAAAATAAATAAATAAATAAAAAACACAAACAAAAAGATGGCAGCTGAAAGAAGCACAAGGAGTATATACTGCAGCTTTTTACAACCAGTAATTTTATAAAATGCTGAGAAGTATTTACTTCTGTGGAGCATTATATATAAAACTGAATAGCAGTGTGCCGCAAAGTTAATTAGGTTGCGAAACCAACAACAGTGATTAACAGCACAATCCCAACACTCTCTGCTCTTCCTCTGATGCCACCATCATCCCCCTTTCTGCTCTTGGTTCCTTCATTCTTACTGTTCTTCATTTCTTTTTCTTTTCCCCTTATCAGTTCCCCTGCTCTCTTGTTTCTACCCCCCCTTCCTCACATGATTCTCATTTCTCCTCTCACCCACCACCAACACACACACACACACACACACACACACACACACCCTCACCCTCAGCTCTTCTCAAGTGTTGCTGTTTTTCTCTCTGATTTGATGACAGGCAGCAAATTACAGACTGCAGTGAGAAGCTGCATTCCTTCTCTCTACATCCCAAGTCGTGACCAGCTGAGAGTCTCACCAATGCATACACACAGAGAGAGAGAGAGAGAGAGAGAGAGAGAGAGAGAGAGGCATGAACATACACATCACTGAGTGCCAAGACTCAATGACACTCGCACAAGCAAAAAACAAAATTATTCCAGTGTCATTTTCCAGTGTCATTTTCTGCTGCAGAAGGCCTATGTATAATGCTTTATATTTTGGGTCTGTAATTTCTGAATAGGGGAAAATGTTTTTCACTTCCAATTATTTAATTTCATTAACTGCAAACAGCTAACAATAGAATATTTTGCTCACTCCACAGCAGCTCAGGTAATCATGAACTAAATATGTGAAATTTGTCTGTAACCAAGCAGATATGAATAATAAATAAATGTCCTTTCCTATTTTCCCTATAATTAGTAGCAAATACAATTATTAGGAAATTTTTGGACCCATAAAGAAAGTCTTTTGATAATTTTGGCTTTATTTCCTTAGGTCAAGGAATACAGGTTGTAAAAAGCCAACAATGTACTCAGATTGTCCACACTACTATATTTGGAGGTAACTGAAAGTCATGGTAAGTCACTGTTGAACAAGGATGTCGGTCTGTCAACTGTGATGGATGTTTACAGCACACAGTTTTGTTGATAATTTTACTGTGCGGGTCTCATATCATCGATCCTTCATCATGTTCCCTCATATCAGAAATTAACTTGTGCTTTTCAAACTAAAAACCCCTTCTGTACATTTGTTTTTGCATTTTTGCCACATCTAAAAGCCCATGTAGATGTCAATGATGTACTAAAAGTTATTTGAAACAATTTTCACACACAAGGAAACAGTGACACAGAGCCATCCTGTTGCTTTTTGTATGTGTTGTTGCATGACTCTGATGTTTGAGTTGGATGAATGAAAAGGAAACTGAAAACTTCATGACGCTACTAATAAATAACATTTGATTTCTCTGTCTCACTGGCTTTATTTTTTCATTCACACTCTAGTTCTCTCAACCTTCCCTTTCTCTCTTGTCCACTGTCTCTTGTCATCTTGTCATGATGCATAAAAAAGTCATAGTATAGTAAGGCATAAAAAGTCACGGTATAGCAAGGCATAAAAAGTCATAGTAAAGTAAGGCATAAAAAGTCATAGTATAATGAGGCATAAAAAGTCATAGTATAGTAAGGCATAAAAACTCATAGTATAATGAGGCACAAAAAGTCATAGTATAGTAAGTCATAAAAAAGTCATAATATGGTGGTGCATAAAAAGTCATAGTACAGTAAGGCACAAAAAATTCATACTATGGTGAGATATAAAAATTCATAGTATAGTTATTCATAAAAAAGTCATAATATGGTGATGCATAAAAAGTCATAGTATAGTAGGGCATAAAAGGTCATAGTACAGTAAGGCATACAAAATTCATACTATGGTGAGACATAAAAAGTCATAGTACAATAAGGCATAAAAGAGTCAATATGGTGATGCATAAAAAGTCATAGTATAGTGAGGCATAAAAAGTCATAGTATAGTAAGTCATAAAAAAGTCATAATATGGTGATGCATAAAAAGTCATAGTATAGTAAGGCATAAAAAGTCATAGTATAGTAAGTCATAAAAAAGTCATAATATGGTGATGCATAAAAAGTCATAGTATAGTAAGGCATAAAAAAGTCATAGTATAGTAAGGCATAAAAAGTCATAGTATAGTAAGGCATATAAAGTGATAGTAAAATAATGCTTAAAAAAGTCATAACATGGTGATGCATAAGAAGTCATAGTATAGTAAGGCATAAAAGGGTCATACTATGGTGAGGCATAAAAAGTCATAGTATAGTAAGGTATAAAAAGTCATACAATAGTAAGGCATATAAAGTCATAGTATAATAAGGCTTAAAAAGTCATAATATGGTGATGCATAAAAAGTCATAGTATAGTAAGGCAAAAAAAGTCATGGTATAGTAAGGCAAAAATGTCATAGTGTAGTAAGGCACAAAAAGTAATAGTATAGTAAGTCATAAAAAGTCATAGTATAGTAAGGCATAAAAAATTCAGTCTAATGAGGCATAAAAAGTCATGGTATAATAAGGATTAAGAAAGTCATATCATGTGAGGCATATAAAGTCATAGTATAGTAAGTCTTAAAAAAGTCATAATATGGTGATGCATAAAAAGTCAGTATTGTAAGGCATAAAAGAGTCATAATATGGTGATGCATAAAAAGTCATAGTATAGTAAGGCATATAAAGTGATAGTAAAATAATGCTTAAAAAAGTCATAACATGGTGATGCATAAAAAGTCATAGTATTGTAAGGCATAAAGTCATAATATGGCTAGGCATAAAAAGTCAGTGTAGTAAGGCATAAAAAAGTCATAGTATAATGAGGCTTTAAAAAGTCATAACATGGTGATGCATAAAAGGTCATATTATAGTAAGTCATAAAAAGTCATAGTATGGTGATGCTTAAAAAGTCATAACAGTGATGCATAAAAGGTCATAGTATAGTAAGGCATAAAAAAGTCATAGTATAGTTATGCATAAAAAGTCATAGTATAGTAAGGCATAAAAAGTCATAGTATAGTAAGGCATAAAAAGTCATAATATGGTGAGGCATAAAAAGTCATAGTATAGTAAGGCATATAAAGTCATAGTATGGTAAGGCATAAAAAGTCAGTATAGTAAGGCATAAAAAGTCATAGTATAGTAAGTCATAAAAAAGTCATAATATGGTGATGCATAAAAAGTCGTAGTATAGTAAGGCATAAAAAGTCATAGTACAGTAAGGCATAAAAAAGTCATAGTATAGTAAGGCATAAAAAGTCATAGTATAGTAAGGCATATAAAGTGATTGTAAAATAATGCTTAAAAAAGTCATAACATGTTGATGCATAAAAAGTCATAGTATAGTAAGTCATAAAAAAGTCATAATATGGTGATGCATAAAAAGTCATAGTACAGTAAGGCATAAAAAGTCATAGTA
>NW_019522644.1:0-1748 GCF_002814215.2 Seriola lalandi dorsalis | reverse complement strand
ACTGAGCTCCTGTGAGTTTGAGACTATTTTCCAACCATAGGTGAAATCAGGGATTCAGCTTGGACAAAGAGGAGGAAGAGCAGGTACAGAGAGAGGACGATGACACAGAGAACAGAGAAACAGAAAGTTGAAATCTGGATAAGAAAAGAGGGAATTGTCTCAGTTTCCCTCCACAACCCCACCCATGCACCGATTCAGTTTAAAATGACTCCTGGTTTCGGCCTTGGAACTTTTAAGGTTTGTGTCAATAGTAGTTGAAGCACAATAAATCTCATCAGCTGTACTCACCAGTGTTTGGATCCGACTCTGCTGTTTTGTTGAGAAAAACCTGATGGACTCAGTTTAGTTTTCCTTCAGAGAAAACAGACTTGTGTCGACTGCAGCTGTCGCTCAGTCTAACTTTCACTTTCATTTCCTGGATTGAAATGTCGAAACTCTCCTCATATTTCAGTGTTGCTCCGCCTCTCAGTGCAGCTCTGTATGAGAGCTTTTATTGACTCTTTGGTGCATATTTACTTTCTATTAATTTATGTCTGCAATAAGAGTCTGTTACAGTCTGTAGAACATACAGCTATAAACCAACAACATAAGAAAAGAAATAAATAAAACAACTTTATCTTTTTATCAACAGACTCCAACACCCTCTTTAGAAAGGCAGAAAGCTTTAAATCTGACTCTGACCCCTCCACTGAGAAAGAACTGAAAAGACCAAAGACTTCACTGGAATCATGTTTTTTTTATTGGTGACATTTACATTCACTATATTTGTTGCATTTTCAAAGTTGAAACAGAAAAAAGCAGCAAAAATCAAAATCACTGCATTAAAACTCAGTTTATTAACTGTCTGATATGTAGTTATGACGCTACAACTTTTTTCCTTTTACTCAGCATGTCCTTGTGATCTGAAGCTGCAGTTTACGATAAACTCCACTGGAGGGCGTCCTTAGTCTCTACAAACACTGGTTTACTTTTCATATCACCTGCTGAGACAGAACTAAACATAAATCAAGCTTTACATTACATTAAATCACCTTACACCGCATATAATTTGACATGACGAGGCTGCAGTTACATTGTAGAGGACTCAGCGAAAACAAATAGAAGAGTAGAACAACTGGAAGACATTACCTGTTCCCAGAGTTATATAACTACATCAGTAGAACCTTCTAAGTAAGTTAAATGATGTAATGATGCATGAAAATGTATGTTTTAAAAATCTAACTTCAGAGCATTATGACCACAGAGCAGCGTGAGAAAAATCAAATGATGTAAAACTATCAAAGATTCTTCCACTTGGATTTATTTATTCCAATATAATTACCACAACATTAGAAAAAAAGCATTTGAAAAATCACTGTTGGATTCAAGATGAAATTAACTAAATGCTAATTAACCTGTTTATATAATTAAAATATTTTTTAAATACCCAAGTCTACTGAACAACAGAAAAAAAGAACCAAAATTGCATAATAGTGAAATAATTATATTAAAAAAATGTACCCCGGACACAATTATTGTCACCCTTGATTAATATTTGGTTGCAGAAACTCTGGCAACAATGACAGACTCTTAACATTTCTTGTAGCCATCTAGAAGCTTCTTATACCTGTCTGCAGGGAGTTTCTGCCACTCTTTTCAACCTCTTTAAAATTTGCAAGAGTCCTATTTACAATGTCAGATTTCAGCTCTCTCCAAAGGTTTTCAATGGGATTTTGGTCAGGACTCATTGCTGGCCAGTTTACAACAGT
>NW_019522643.1:0-807 GCF_002814215.2 Seriola lalandi dorsalis | reverse complement strand
GTAAGACAAAAAAAAGCCTTAGTTTACTAAGACAAAAAAGTCATATTATAGTAAGGCAAAAAAACGTCATAGTTTAGTAAGACAAAAAAAAGTCATATTAAAGTAAGGCAAAAAAACGTCAGAGTTTAGTAAGGCAAAAAAAGGCATAGTATAGTAAGGCATAAAAAAGTCATAGTATAGTAAGGCAAAAAAAGTCATAGTATAGTAAGGTAATAAAAAGTCATAGTTTAGTAAGGCATAAAAAAGTCATAGTTTAGTAAGACAAAGAAAGTCATAGTATAGTAAGGCATAAAAAAATCATAGTATAGCAAGACAAAAAAATGTCATAGTAAGGCATAAAAAAGTCATAGTAAGACAAAAAAAAGTCATATTAAAGTAAGGCAAAAAAACGTCATAGTTTAGTAAGGCAAAAAAAGTCATAGTATAGTAAGACAAAAAAAGGCATAGTATAGTAAGGCAAAAAAACGTCATAGTTTAGTAAGACAAAAAAAGTCATAGTATAGTAAGGTAATAAAAAGTCATAGTATAGTAAGACAAAAAAAGTCATAGTATAGTAAGGCATAAAAAGTCATAGTATAGTAAGACAAAAAAAGTCATAGTTTACTAAAACAAAAAAGTCATATTATAGTAAGGCAAAAAAACGTCATAGTTTAGTAAGACAAAAAAAAGTCATATTAAAGTAAGGCAAAAAAACGTCATAGTTTAGTAAGGCAAAAAAAGTCATAGTACGACAGAATAACATCATAGTATAATAAGGCATAAAAAGTGATAGTATAGTAAGACATAAAAAGTCATAGTATAGTAAGA
>NW_019522642.1:6340-7202 GCF_002814215.2 Seriola lalandi dorsalis | reverse complement strand
AGTGTGTGTGTGTGTGTGTGTGTGTGTGTGTGTGTGTGCCTCCGTGTGTGTGTGTGTGTGTGTGTGTGTGTGTGTGTGTGTGTGTGTGTGTGTGTGTGTGTGTGTGTTCTCTCCACAGTGGGTGCTGGTTGTTTTTGAAGAGGACGTCCTGGACAGACCTGACGAGTCAGAAAAAGGACTGAACTCAGTTTTATTGTCACGTTTTTACTTTCCCTTGTTCTGTTTGTATTTTGTCTTTGTTACATTTACAGTAAAATTTAGTTTTTTTTTTTTAAATTTAACTGCTGTTGTTGTTTGTCATGGGACACACACACACACACACACACACACACACGCTGGTCGTCAGTATTTTATCGGAGTTGTTTTCAATATTAAATCAACTCATAAGTAAATTCAAACAGTATTAGGTCTTTATGATTTGGCTGTTTTTACATTGTTGTTGAACCTGTTTCCTCACGTAGCTTCGACAGTTAGCTTCATGATTTAGTCAAAAATGATCAGTGTGACATTTGACATGTTAAATGTGGGTGAAGCTAACAGTTAGCCTGCTCTGGGTTTGAGCCTGTTCACTATAAAACACGGACAAGATCACGGAGCGGAGCATTGAGACCGGGTCAATCAACAGGAAGTGCTAATATCACAGGGTGATGTACTGAATACGTTAACTACATGTATCACTCCGCTTTACAGGTTTTCTATTAACCGTCAATCATCATATTCAGAACATCACGACCTCAGTGTGATATTACTTTATACAACAGTTCCACGAGCGCCATGTTAGTTAAATTAGCAACAACAGATGATGTATGATTTGTTTATTTCATCATTTATTTGACTACACCAACAAATAGTTTCGCAACTG
>NW_019522642.1:0-862 GCF_002814215.2 Seriola lalandi dorsalis | reverse complement strand
CCCCCCCCCCCCCCGACTCAAACTGTGACCTGATAAAATGAAGCTGGCGACACACAGGCTCTGACTGCGAAGCATCTCTGGACACATGGAGGTGATGTGATGAAGAGCGATCTGATTGGGATCATATGATGATGACGATGAGGATGATGAGGATGAATTTGCTAGTTATCTGAGAAAAGCCTACTCGAACACTTCCCTGAATACGGGCAGAGGGGAACAGATAAATGTGACATCTACTTGTGTCGTCCATGCGAAGGTTAAGATAGTGCCAAGCGTACTCATTCATATTTTACACTCACAAAGACGAAGGCGATAAACAACACTACTCAGGTAGGATGAGTCGGATGAGTCCAGATTCCTGAGGGAACCAGCTGAAAACCAAACCACAATGTGCAACATCAACGTCATGTGTAGAGAGACAGACTGTCTGTCTTCAGTCCAGTGTCGGCGCGTCTACTGTCCACAACAAAAGGCACGAATCACAAATATGCATATGTTAATGATCTTTGTAGATGTGTATAAGAGACAGGTGTGACTGATGTGCAGAGAATCGTGCGGTTTAGAGGAAGAGAGTGTAACCCAGGTTATTTTATGTAGCTACAATTTACCGATGTGCCCTAAACGCCTCACATTCCTCTGGTCCTCACTCAGTCACTGCAGCAGCAGAAGCTCCAGGTGGGTCTTAATCTACCTGGGTGGGTCCAATTAATTAATTCCACTTATTGCTACTGTAATTTAGTCCCAGAATGTCTGTGAGCGAGTGAGTGAGTGAGTGAGTGAGTGAGTGAGTGAGTGAGTGAGAGAGAGAGTGAGTGAGTGAGTACCAAATGTGAGGAGGCCCTGAGACACGAGATCAGGTGCT
>NW_019522641.1:6403-6949 GCF_002814215.2 Seriola lalandi dorsalis | reverse complement strand
TGGTCAAAGGTCACTGTGACCTTCAAAGATGAAATTCATACAGTAATTATGACGGAATTTAACTCAAATGTCTGTAAGGATAAAATGAAGTGATGAAATTTTATGTCCAAAAGGTCAAAGGTGAACTTCACTGTGACGTCACTATGCTGTACAAAGACATCATCACTTTGTATTTCTACATTTCTACATTTCTACATTTATTTATTTATTTCTGTGTCAGTATGGTAATTATGTAGGCGGTCCTCCCTCAGTCTGTGATCGATTGGATGGATCTATTACCTCTCCAGTTTTTGTCAGAAAGAGCATTTTTCATTAGCAAAATTAATTTATTTTGCATTTATGTATATATTTCTACTTATGTAATTTCATACTATGGGACTGGGACTCTGAAACAACCAGCATTAAAGCTTCACTTGACTCATGAAAAATTTGCAAATCAACATGTACTAAAATGTTTATGTATATGTCATTTCTGCTCTTTATTCCAGATCAACCAACAAATTGTCCCGTTAGTCCGGGATATTTTGAAAAGACTCAGCCAGTAGA
>NW_019522641.1:4671-5306 GCF_002814215.2 Seriola lalandi dorsalis | reverse complement strand
TTTTCATATCATATTAAGAACTTCATGACGATGTTGCTTATAATTAACAACTCCGCCTCTTTCACAGGAACGCGCTCATCACTGGACAGGTGACCCAGGGTTACCTGAGCCAGGTGATAACCTGCTTCGTAGTACAGGCCTCTGGTGAACCACCGGGGCCGGAGACAGACTATCTTCCTTATTCAGTCTCTCACACAGAGCACAGCCTCTGTCTGGATCAACAATAGTTTAGTCTTTATTTACTGTCTCGGTCATAGTCGTTAGTACAAAGCCTCGTTAGCGATGACTTCTCTCTCTCTCCCTCTCTTCTTTTCTTCCAGGTGCTATGAAGGATCAGACAACACCTGCTGTTGGTGCTGGTGTTTATGTTGGTGCTGGTGTTATTGTTGTTGTTGTTGGTGTTATTGTTGGTGTTGTCTTATGCTGAAAAAAAGAAATCTTCAGAACGTAAGTCACTTATTTCTCCTTCCAAACCTCTTGACATTGAACTTATCAATATCCCAACTGCACTGTCAGAATATATTAAAACGTGTGATACGATAATTACAGCAGTTTACTACTGATAGACAGGAAGGAGTGTGTCAAAGTAAAGGTCCTGTCCTTTCACACACCACAACACCTAAACTCTGTTTTTT
>NW_019522641.1:0-356 GCF_002814215.2 Seriola lalandi dorsalis | reverse complement strand
TGATTTAGGCAAAAAAAACATTTTTGTCAAAACATGACTTAGGCCATTATTTTAGGAAGGTGACGATATGGTAGAACAGACATCAGAAAGTCAGATTCTGTTATTAGAATGGCAGAGATGATATTCTACCGTGGAGAAATCCACCCATGATGAATCAACGTACAACTGGTGGCATTGACATTGCTGGCTTACTGTTCACTGTGATGTTGAGGACGTTGCTGCACTCCCCTTCCTCGGACTCGCACCAGTAAACTCCAGTGTCTGTTTTATAGACACTACGATTAATGTAGGAGGAGCCGTTCCGGCGACCCCAGCCCACCTCACATGAAAGGAACGACCCGGAGGAGGTGTTTCTC
>NW_019522640.1:3532-4529 GCF_002814215.2 Seriola lalandi dorsalis | reverse complement strand
TGTTCCTGATTGATGATGGAGTCCATGTTAGAGGAGACTATCAAAATAAAAGCCCAGCTGTGAAAGTCTCTGAGTTTATTGTGTTTTAAATATTTTGTTTGTGTCTCTCAGGACAGAAATGGTAACCAGCTGCAGGAACGCACCTTAAGCCAGGTAAGGAACATCTTCTGATCAGAGATCAGCAGGTACATCTTGATTCATCGCGCTACCCAGAACTCAGCCTGGCTGAAGTCACGTGGAAACCCAAGTCTTTATTTTGAAGACAACATGAGAGAATTAAACTCTAAATAATCAATAAAAACAAAAGCTCTACTAGAAACTGTCTTTATAATGTCACCAGTTCATCACAGTGTCTATACAAATACAAATACAAATACAAATACTGTGTTCCGGCTGTGTTCCGGCTGTGTTCCGGCTGTGTTCCGGCTGTGATCTGGCTGTGATCTGGCTGTGTTCCGGCTGTGTTCCGGCTGTGTTCCGGCTGTGATCTGGCTGTGTTCCGGCTGTGTTCCGGCTGTGTTCCGGCTGTGATCTGGCTCAGAAAAGACATGAGGGAAACAAAGATGCAACTGAATGAACTGAGATGGAGGCAGTTTTTGTCCAATCAGAGCAGTTTTTAACAGTTGACACCTGCCCTCTCCACAGGAAGTCCGTCAGCGATTGGTCAATCTGAGCATCCAGCTTCATGCCCTACAGGTCAGACAGCAGCATTGACCTATTCACTATTGTTGTTTACTCACCACAATAATTGTTCATTTACATCTTTGTTATTCATATAATGGGGATGATGATGATGATGACGAAGGCCTTGTGACTCACTGACTCCACCCCCAGGCTGCTGTGATTCGGCAAGACTCGATCCTGGAGCTGTCGGTCAGTACAGGCCCTGCCCCCACAGTCAACCAAGGCTCCACCCCCAGCCCAGCCCCCGGCCCTCGACTCAGTCGGTCTATGTCGCGGGACACGGGGCTGGATGCTGGCGGTGAGGCGCAGCTGC
>NW_019522640.1:1652-2591 GCF_002814215.2 Seriola lalandi dorsalis | reverse complement strand
GGGGCGGGGGGGGGGACCAGCTCCTACAATGAATCAGTCTCAGTCTGCTTCAGATGAACAGTCAGTCCTGAATGTCCACTCTATTTCTGAGGGTTAAACCCTGCTGCTGCCTCCTACTGAGTCTCTGAGTCTCTGAGTCTGAGTCTCTGAGTCTGAGTCTCTGAGTCTGAGTCTCTGAGTCTGAGTCTCTGAGTCTTTGATTCTGAATCTTTGATTCTCAGAGTCTCCGATTCTGAGTCTCGGTGTCTCAGAGTCTGAGTCCTTGAGTCTGACTCCTTGAGTCTGAGTCTTTGAGTCTGAGTCTTTGAGTCTGAGTCTCTGAGTCTTTGATTCTAAGTCTCTGATTCTGAGTCTCTGAGTCTCTGATTCTGAGTCTCAGAGTCTGAGTCTCTGAGTCCTTGAGTCTGAGTCTTTGAGTCTGAGTCTTTAAGTCTGAGTCTTTGAGTCTCAGTCTGAGTCTGTGAGTCTGTGAGTCTGAGTCTCTGAGTCTCAGTCTGAGTCTCTGAGTTTGAGTCTCTGAGTCTCTAAGTCTCTGAGTCTGTGATGTGGTGTAAACTCAGTCTCAGACAGTTTGTGTGAAGGATGAAAACTGAGCTTGAATTCTGACATTATTTTTGTTCAATCCAGTTTGAGTTTGACTGAAACATTGACGGGTCCGAAATGATCAGATTTTATTTAGATTTATTATTTTATTATTGATCAGAAGTTATGCTTGAAATCAAAGCTGAAGTTTTAGGAATAAAACTGTTTCTAAAACGTTTTACTTTTCATCCTCCATGAGACTTTTACCTGTTAGATGAAACAAATGGAGAAATTAAACCCCGCCCACTGTCTCACCTTCACACAGCTGACTAATCACAGAGTGAGGTGGCTGTGATGTCACAATGTCAGGACTGTGACGTGTGGTTTGTATGAAGCAGACAGACATGACACTACATT
>NW_019522640.1:0-462 GCF_002814215.2 Seriola lalandi dorsalis | reverse complement strand
CAGATGAGATGTTGGATAACGATGCTGTAATACTCTGATATGATGCTGTAATATTCGGGTTTGACAACAGTTTCAAGTTCAGACTGAGCTCATTAAACACTCTTCTTCTTTTAACTCTTAAACAGTAGAAAGTGAAATTAGTGTTTGTTGTATAAAGATCTGATCAGAAAATGTAAATGATTTCTGCTGTAAGTTTATTGTTTTTATTCTCTGACTCTGTGTATGTGTGCTCTTTATAAATCTAATCAGCTGGACAACATGTTGCTGCTGTCCGTCTTTTTATTTCTGGACATTAAATCATGAAATAAACTCTTCATCTTTCATTTTTGATCTGAACGTTGAAGGTTTATTTTGTTCTTTTAGAAAAACAGGTAAATTCTAAAGAATTTACCTGCAGTTATAGCAGATATACACTGTAAAAAAAAATCAAGTTTTCTAACAGTAATTTTCTGTTTTTTAAGT
>NW_019522639.1:768395-769376 GCF_002814215.2 Seriola lalandi dorsalis | reverse complement strand
GTTGTAACAATGGCACTCCTTGCATTTGACATCAAATAATGAATTCTGTGATATAGTTGGAGAAGTTAAAAACATTGCTATTTGTAGTAGACAAATGAGGGTACTTTGTATCAAAATCTGAGTACCCTACCGCAAACATTCTGCAAGTTATAGGAGCTGAGTCAAAAAGTGTTACAACCATCCCCGGTCTCCCCTAAGTCATAAAAATACCAAAAAACGTCATAGTATAGTAGTATAGTATGGCAAAAAATGTCAAAAACATAATACTATGCTAAAGCATTGACAACAGAGTATAGTAAGTCATGAAAATGGCAAAAAACGTCATAGTACAGTAAGTCATAAAAATGCCAAAAAACGTCATAGTATAGTATGACAAAAATGGCAAAAAAATGTCAAGCTATAGTAAGGTATAAAAAGTCATAGTATATTAAGGGATAAAACCAATAAAAAAATGTCAAAGTACAGTAAGGCATAGAGCATCATAGTATAGTAAGGCATAAAAAGTCATAAAACGTCATTGTATAGTAAGGCATAAAAAGTCATAAAAACGTCATAGTATAGTAAGGCATAAAAAGGCATAAAAACATTATAGTATAGTATGGCATAAAACATCATGAAAAAGGCAGTATAGTATGGCATAACAAGTGATAAAAATGACATAGTACGGTAAAAAAAGTGAAGCTATAGTAAGGGATAAATACGACAAAAAACGTCACAGTATAGTAAGGCATAAAAATGTAAAAAAAAAAAAAAGTGAAGCTATAGTAAGGGATAAATACGACAAAAAACGTCACAGTATGGTAAGGCATAAAAAATGTCAAAAAACATCATACTACAGTAGGACAAAAAAAGTCATACTACAGTAAGGCATAAACACGTCAAATGGCATAAATGTCATAATCCAAAAAAAAGTTCAAAATCTCAAGAGAAAGGTCCCCAACCAGGATTTGAACCCATAACCTTCTCAGTGTAAAGCTACAG
>NW_019522639.1:661378-768375 GCF_002814215.2 Seriola lalandi dorsalis | reverse complement strand
TCATAGTATAGTAAGGCATAAAAAGTCATAAAACGTCATTGTATAGTAAGGCATAAAAAGTCATAAAAACGTCATAGTATAGTAAGGCATAAAAAGGCATAAAAACATTATAGTATAGTATGGCATAAAACATCATGAAAAAGGCAGTATAGTATGGCATAACAAGTGATAAAAATGACATAGTACGGTAAAAAAAGTGAAGCTATAGTAAGGGATAAATACGACAAAAAACGTCACAGTATGGTAAGGCATAAAAAATGTCAAAAAACATCATACTACAGTAGGACAAAAAAAGTCATACTACAGTAAGGCATAAACACGTCAAATGGCATAAATGTCATAATCCAAAAGAAAGTTCAAAATCTCAAGAGAAAGGTCCCCAACCAGGATTTGAACCCATAACCTTCTCAGTGTAAAGCTACAGTTCTAACCCCTGCAACACCATGACTCAACTTCTGTTAAGGTGAAGTAAGGCATGAAATGCCATAGTATAGTAAGTTATAAAACCCCCCAAACGTCATTGTACAGTAAGGCATAAAGAGTCATAGTATAACAAGTCATAAAAAAGTCATAGTATAGTAAGGCATCAGAGAACCTAACATGTATGTCTTCTGACTGCGGGAGGAGGCCTGGGTACCCGGAGAGAAACCCCGCAGGCACAGGGAGAACATGCAAACTCCGCAGAGAAAGGCGGCAGGCCTGGGGTTTGGACCCAGAACCTTCTCACTGTGAGGTGAAGGTTGTAACCACTTCTTCACAAACTGTCATAGTACAAGTAAGGCATATAAAAGTCAGTTACGGGGCAAGGAAAATTTCTGTGCCTGAAATGTGTTCAGGGGTTAGCTGTAGGCTACAAGCCAGATGGATAACAGCTGTGGCGCATATCGCAACCTGTTTCAGAAAGACAAGAACACCAAATCAAATCGTTTCCAAATGTGAATCCTCACGTTAACTTGAAAGGTCCAAATGGAAGAAAAATGCATTATCCACTCACCCATTCCTCAGTTGGAAACCATAATCTGGTAATTGTATCCAAGTCCAAGCACAACTTTCAAAGCCATAAAGAATAGCAATACACCAATACATTATACCTATCTTTCAGACATTTCAACACTCGTTCTTCCGTTGCTCTCTAAACAGTGTATGTGGCTACTGTTGTCAAACGATTGCCAAATTAGTAAAATGGTCCCTCGCCCTGCACCAGAATTCCGGCACAGTGCTGAAGAACTTTAAGCCATGTTATCACCATTATTTTTGCTAAGCACAAATATATGCAGAGCCTCTGTATAAACATTTTAAATGTGTTGTTCAGAGCAAATGGGCCTATTTGACTCTTTTGGGCCTTTTTAAATGACTGCTGTAAATGACCTCTCACTGCTGTCAGCAGTGGACAGAAACAGAGAGCCCTTATCTAAGCACTGCTTTGTAGCGCCACTAGAGGTGAAAAACTCCACAGGTACATTTGGACAATAACACCCTGTATCAGACAACTAATAAAGTTTGGCATTAATTTTACTCATGTCACATCACAGCTATAGCTAGAGTATGCGGTTTAGATTAATGTGCTACAGTCAAAGTCAACATTGAGGCAGCTGTTCAGAGAAAAGCTGTGCTGCTTTGTGTCAACACTTTGGCCACTGCATGATAAAACTATGACTTCTCTGTAGCCTTTTCTTCCCTCAGCTGACACTGTGCCTCAAAATGGGTCAAGGACCTGCTTTGATGGGGTCTCAACTTCACAAGAGAAGCAAACGTTTCGATTTCCCTGGGTCCAGAGGTCACAGACTAAGTTTCTCATTTGGATCTCAGACTGAAACTGTTTATTAACTCCTGGCTCTAATCTATAAATGACTGCCAGAGTTCAAATCCCCTTTGAGGCTTTGCTTTGCTCATCCCTTTGTCCGCTTTGCCACTGTCCAAATGAATAGCAAATACCTAGTGAGGAGAGCCATGAAGTCTTGGCAACTCTGCGTGTCAAACACCTACTGAAGAAGCTCTGTGAAATTCTGGCAGAGGCGTGTGGCAGCGGCTGGCGGAGGAGCCAACTTTCTAAGCCGTGCGCGAGTCTCTTACATGGGCCACAGGGGTCCGCTGCTCTGTTGAGGTGCAACTTTCCCCTCTAATCCCTTTGCTGCTGTTCGATAATCCCTTCACTGCTTGCTTTGCTGCTTTCTTTGCTGTAATCCTCCTGCCTGAATAAAGAGAGAATAGACGAGGAGGACGGGCAACATAGTGTCTCAGACAGACAGGATGGACGGCTCTGTCAACTTCTAAGCTTCCTGTCACTCAGCACCACCAGGTTCTGATCCATCCAGACACTCAAACTGCCACACTGCTCCTTTTTCTTTCTGGACTCTTCACAAAAAATAAATTCTTTAGATTTCAAACTGAACCATTCTAATCATTGAAAATAAGCTAGAGGCATGAAATGAACTCTAAAAAGCACTGAACCAATGAAATAGTCAGTTTTTTTTTAAAAGCAGAGATGAAAACTGATAATCACAGTTTAAAAGCAGGAATGAAATGAAACCCCACAATGTCAAAAACACCCAATGAGACTGCAGCACAGCATCAAACACACATCACTTTCAAATGAGGGATTTTGAACACTTGCCTGGCAGGTGTGATCCACTGCCATCTCCATTCCCCTTCCATTACTCCCTGTTCAAAGACTGCTTGTGGGGACAATTTTCCACCTGTCTGAGAAGCAGCAGCCAGGGGCTTGCAGGGCAGTAAAACCTCCCGCCCTGCATGTCCGCACAGAAATGTCCCTGATGGCAGCGCCTGGTGTAACGCAGACATTTGGCTCTGCTCAATTTCTTGATGTGATGATCTCATAACTCGCAAGGTGCATACCACCAAATGTTTTGGATGCAGCGTGTGTCCCAGTTATGAACGAGGATAAATGACAAGAGGTGAGAAACAGGAAATTATGTGCCTGTCCTCTCCTGCTCTAGACTCAACTCCATCATTAAATACTATTAGCACAGCAGCATCACTAAGCCATGGGCAACCGAACAAGTGATGAGTTAACACACAGTGTCACGCATCAATTAACTGGACAGATCAATGCTGCGTGCTGATCACACTGACAAATTCTGTTTCTAATGAATCCATCAAATGATGGCCAGTAGCTAGCCACGACACGGATCATTTCCTATTGCCCCTCCAGAGTCAAACTCTGTCAAGTCCTTTTGAAGCTACAGCTAGTGACACCCTGTGTTTGTGCAAGTATGTGTGTGTTGGTGTATGAGAGAAAGACTGGGAAGGAAGAGAGAAATAAAGAGTGTTAATACTGCATGTGTGTATGTGATGAGACATCTCATTAAGTACTAAAACTGCTCCACAGAACTGGTTTAGCCCCGGGTGTCAGAAAGGGCACAAACACACACATACACACACACACACACACACATAACAACAACAACAACAACAGACACACACTTTGTTCCTTGTTTTAACACACCAAGTCTTTAAAGCGTGTGTTAAAGTGTGAGTGTGTGCATATGCGTGTCTGAAAGTGTGACTTCTCTTTGCCACTGTGGGCTTAAAGCGTTCCAGCTCAAATCAAAGCACTGCAGCAAATATAAGAGGGAAGCTGAAGAGCAGAAACAGCGACACACACACACACACAGCCAGACAGGGAGGATTCAATGCGACAGAGGCAGAGTGAGCTAACAGAGAAGAGAGGAGAGTGGCTCAGACTGCGACATAGAGCCGAGACAGGAATTAAGGAATCAGGAAGCAAAGAGAGAGAGAGAGGATCAAAGAAGAGAAGCCAAATCACTGGTTATTTTTCATTCACATGCGTCAGACACAGAGACACGGTGCCAATCATCATGCCTTTACGTGCACCTACATGCTCCACCTCTGTGTCAGAATACTGCACCATGACAACAGGCGTGTTCAGGGCAAGAGCATCTTGTTGCAAAAGAACAAACAGTTAGAGCAAACTCTTTATCACTCTCAACTTCTCTCTTATGCACAAACACATCTATGCACCTAATGTCTGGCAAATGCAAGAAGAAAACAAGAATATGTCCAGGGCTCATAGTCACTTGTGTATGTGATTTCTAAAGTTGTCTGAGAACAGAGGTGCGTTTTTATATGCATTAAAACAAGTGATGCACATTAGCTTTGAGTCACAACTGGTAATCCAGGCTCAGCAGGGGAGAAGTAACACTTGTGCTGGCAGCCTGTGGCAAATATCAGCTCCTACAGTCACACCTCTACAAGATCAGATCAGGAAGGTACATCTGAAAACACTACTCTACTGTCTTCATATAAAGCCACCTTCTTTCACAGTCAAAAATTGTGCTTTTTGAACGAATGGTGTCTTGTGGCAGCTCAGGTAGGCAGCTGGTACTCAAATGTTGTAGATACCAGTCAGTTGATAAGTTTGTTGTTCATTCTGTTCCCACACACAACCCTCGCTTCTACTCCACTGCCTGCTTTCGCCAATGTAGCTCCCTTTGCCTACCCAGCTGTATATGAATATCTTCAATTACATGTTCAATGGTTATTGTTGTTGTTTAATGGTTTTCCCGCTCACATTTGTTCCAGAGCATCGCATAAATGAAATCCAATGCAAGAAATGGTTAAATCCTCTTGGTGAGTGTCTTGACGGAAATGGTGACAATGTACATTATGCCTTCAAAGTGTGGCTAGGCAATGTGGTAAAGCAGTATCATGATATTAATAAGATTTTTTCCCTAATACTGACATATGTGTATGTACTACACGTATCACATAAAATAACTGCTGAGATTCCATCGTCACCAAGACAATTAACAATGGCACTAAATTATCATCCATTCCAAACAAATGTTCCTCCAATTGTTATTATTAATGCTCATTTTGTACATTAACACAGCAAACCTCACAATACAGCAGTCACCTCATTAACACATGAATTACAACTGTTTTCCCTGTTAAGAGGTGGCATATCAGCTGCCATCAAATTGCTGTTTTTACTACGACGCTGTACAAAATCACTTATTCACTGCTCCCTATATAATACACACTCAATAGTTCACTCTACAGTGAGTAGCAAACAGATTTTGGATGCAGGAAATCCTTTCATACATTTAGTATTCGGACACAGAGTGGTATCAGAAACAGGCTATGTTTTATACTGACACCAGAAATAAAATGAGAACAACTAAATTGGGAGTTTGTCTACACAAAAACATGATGACAGAAGGGAGTTGACAGAACAAAGGTTTCACCTGCTGAGACTCAGCAGAGGACCCGGAGGAGTTTGTTCCTCTCCTTTCTAAATGATGAAATGATGGCTGTAATGCACTATCTTGTTGATCGCTGATGACAACGAAAAAACTTTACTGTTGGATTTTGAAAGAAAATGTCTGAAGCACTTTACATTTATGAAGAGTGAAATACTGTGGCTCTGTTAAAATAACATCTTTGTGCTGGATCCCCTACAGCTGCCTCCAATTCATTTCTCTGGTATAGATGTCCAATTCTTCTGCATATCTGTCCTCCTGCAGACATCATGCCTTGTCCAATTATTCAGCTAAAATTATACTTCATATCATAATATTTTTCAACTGTGGAAAACATCTACAGTAAATTTCATTTTAATGTCAGCCCTGCACAATCACAGCACAAGGCCTTCTTTTCTGCACTCATCTTTTTGTTCTGATATTCAACAACCAGCTTCAGGACAGCAAATTGTAAAGCAGCCACAACAGAGATTGTGTTACGAGTGCTGCAGCTTCTTAGTTAGACTGGGGGAAAAAAAAAACAAACTCCTCAGCCATCACTATACCATTCATCCACAGCTGGATAGAAGAAGTTCACCACTGTTCTCTGAGAGCTGTCAGAAGTCATCCCAGGAAATCAACAACTTAAGTGGAAGCAGGTGAGGCTGCAACGTAAATTACAACACTTCATCACAAAACACCTCCAAGAAGGCATCATCATGCTCACTGATAGAGGATATACAGTGCATTCAGAAAGTATTCAGACCCCTTCACTTTTCTTTCACATTTTGCTATGCTACAAAAAAAAAAAAATAAATAAAAACACTTAAATGAAAGAGCTGCATGAGGACAGACACATGGAAAAAAGGTCATGCATTTTCAGAAAAGTTATATTTATCGATAATGGTTGCTTATTACTGCTATTAAAGGCAATTTTTTTTTGCTCCGGCCATATCTCTTATAAAAAAGGGCTGGAGATGGAAACAGCCAGTATTACTCTAAGACAATCTTAATTCCAACTAGAAATTTCATCTAAAGGGCAGTCTGGCTAATGCAGTATTGTCTGAAAAGGACACATTTCCTTTATGGGACTGTAAAGTACATTTTAATTTATCTGCCCTTTACACATGATTGTATTATGACTTGATTACATCTGCTTTGTTGAAAGACAGCGCAGTATTTTAATTAGGCTCACAATGACCTACTTTTAGGCGTAGAGCTGACTTGAGGTCATCGCAGAAGACATTCATAAAGAAGCCACCATATTGCATCTAAAGTGTTAAAAGAAAACGCAATATGGTGTTTAGGGGTGGGCAATATAAACTATGCCATGAAGTTTCACGTTTCACATCTTGTATACATCTGTGCCTGTTTCATGTTGTCTTATGTTTGGATTAATCACTGTACGGCCAGTTAAAGATTCTGCATCAGAAGTTGGGCTGATGGTTGGTGTAATAGTGATTCAACCAGCTCAGTCCAGTTAGATGTATTTGGTTATTATTTGCATTTTCAATTGATTTGGGATTTTATTTGGATTAGACTGAATTGTGAATTTAAAAAGTTTACGCTTCCTTGCAGCAATCTACTTTGTCAGTAAAGTAAATAGGCAGAAAATGTTTCTTTGATTTTCTGTCATGTTTTTCCTTCTGACTGAATGTTATACTGTTATTTTGTTTTTGTTTTTGTTTGCTTTATTGATTATCAGTATGTTATTGAATTTTACTCAACTCTAACACAGGACACATTGATATGGTCACAAGGACAAATGAGTCTTCACTTTACATTGATTCCCAAAATGCAGACGGCTGTTTGAAGTGTATTTCATCTGTTGTCTGTAACTGTATAGTATGGCCACTGGAACCTGCTGTGATTATTCAGCATTCGTAGCGACAGGGTGTCTCAAGCTTCTGCATGCACTGTCTCAATATTTGAGGATGTAACCAAACATTATGCATGTTGGCAACTGTGAAATATATCAAACAATACCAATAGATTAAACGTATTTATTCATCCTCTTATGTATTTACTTTTAGATGTATGAACAAATTCTGACTTTCCACCACTTTCCAGGAATCTAGTTTAAGACTTCTTGTTGTGCATAATATTGTTATCCAAACAGATGCTGTGTTTTTTGATTCATACTGACAAGTCCAGGTTTGAGCATCTCTTGAGCTCTTCCATTTTCTCTGTGTGTTATACATATGGGAGAATATTTGTAGTGAGTAGAACATAGTTTAATTCGATCAAGATCAAGGTTTTGATCACATTCCTCTCACATTGGTGCAATGTGAAATATTCTATAAGACAACACTGAGGCAAAACCCATTAAATCAGCAGGTTAAAGGGTTTCTTTGTAAAGATACTGGTGGTGGTTTGAAGGGGAAGAAGCTGCTGCTAAAACTGGAGAGGGAAATAAGTGTCTCATTTTCCCTGACACAGGCTCCTATTAGCACAACATACTAACGCCTACAGTGCAGGCACCGACAAAGGCGCTAAAAATAAATAACATGACATTAACACAACTTAGTCAGAACGCAAAACCACACACACCAATGCCCCTATAGCTAGGTGTCAAAACCCACTAATTATATCGTATTGTAAAGCCTTAGTTATGATGAAATACCTGTTAAACCTCACACCATGAAACACTTTAAGACATCTCACCTTCTCATTAATCCACGTTTGTACAACTTCAGCCAGACATGCTATCCTAGCCAAATTCCTCATCTGAATGAAATGAAATAAAACCACACACACGTACTGCTCACAGAGCTGCACTCTGACTGAGAGCTTTCAGATGAGGCTAGATTGGAGGTCTGCAGCTCTTACTAGAATCGATTTGGATTTCTAAATGAAGCCCAGATCTCAGCAGAATACAAAGATTATCTTTTTCACTGGGATCTGACAATTCTACCACTGATGTTAATGGATGTCTGTATTAGCTGACAAAGATGCAACCCACCAGCGAGGTAGAAAGAACAACTTTCAAGAAGGCTGAATAATAAATCTTTGTCGTAAGAGCAGGCTTTAAAAAGAGCTAGTACAAAGTGAACTGCTGTTTCTCTCCTCAGTTGCTTGTACAGGTTGTTCAACACACAAGGTCTCCTTTGGTCTTCAGTCCAGACTGTGGATCAGACAGGAGGGCTCTGCCCTAAGACCTCAGAGGCTTGAAGGGAGTTTGACGGTTAGAAATGTAGCTAGGGGCTACAAAGTACATACCTTCAGAATAATCTGTAAAGCCAGTTACAGCACTATTAGCCTCTCCACACTGGCTGTTGTATAACACCAGACACAACCTGTGGAGCAGCATCCTGAAGGAGGACATTGCTTTTGAGTGAGACAGGGGAACACAGATGGTTCAGGTTTAGACAGCACAGCTGCACAACACTTTAAACTGGAAAGTCAAAACTTGCAGAAGTTGATACAACAGACAAAATGCTCCAGGCCCCAATGTAAATAACTTTTTTTGACAGTTCAGCTAGAACAGATTAAATGCCAAAGAATTGGACTAAGACATTAACCAGGCGGTGTTGGTATTTTTATTTCACAGTCGACTGGACAGATTTTGAGTGAATCTGTAGTTTATCTGTAGTAAGAAGTAAACACACTGAATTTTTCTTTAACATTTAAGCAAACATTAGATTTAACCTTAGATCTTTAGTTTTTCTAAGGTGCAGCAATGAAAAGATGCTAAAGGTAAGAGATCCAAGCGAGTAATAAAATTAATTAAAGAGAAACTGATCTATGTCTCCTGGCACCGGTCCAAGTCCTACAACCCTGTATCATATCAATCTGCAAATTGTTTAATTGTCATCTTCTCTTCCTGTGTAAATCATATCTACTAATCTTCTAACTCATTTCTGCCTTCTTTGTACAGTACGTCTCATTGTTTTTTGGACTCTTTCACGCAGTTCAGTTGAGCTCTTTTCTTGGTTTTTCAGAAATGCAAATGTAATAGTTGAATTATCAGGACATTCTGACCCCTGTGCTCTCTCCCATTCGTCTTTCTAACACTGGTAATCTTAGAATTTAATCTTTTTCCCCACTAGTGAACTGCCGAAATGCCCACAGATGCCAAATGTTAAACATGTCACTATTAGTCAAGGATTTTTTGTGATCCTGAAAAGCAGGAGCCTTTCTCCAAGAACTTGGCATAATGCAGGCAGAGCCGTCTTTCATTGGCTCCCGTAGCTTTGGGTATCGTCTCTGTTGAAATATGGAGCACAGACTCACAGATCATTTGCCATCTGAATGTGGAAAAAGCATCAGATCTGGGTCACCATTAAAAATCTGATTTTCCACCCCTGCCTCCCTGCATTAGCTCAAGATAAGTCAGGGGCCTGAATACTAACAAATACCAATCCCTACTGCTTACACTCAGAGCTTCCCACGGCCACACAGCCACACACTCATCTGCATCAATAACAGGTAACATCCTCATTAGACGGGCTACTTCAGAAAACGTGGCGGCAACTTGACGATTGGGCAGTAAGCATTGAAAAGGCCTCTGCATTTTCCAAATACACCACACAGACATTTATTCACTTAATGAATGAAAAAATGGATGAATCATCTTTACATTGAGCTTTTTATAGTACAGCTATCTCAAATACACAGTGAAACAGGCAACGCTGTCAAAGTAACAGGTCTGTGTAACATGAGGAAACTATGTCTCAGCTTCACACTGTAATTTTACACCTCAAAATGTCTTAGAGCACTTTTGTATATTTTGCCATTGATAATTGAGGGCGAGCTGCCCTGAGTGACAGGTGGGTGAGTGTATGCTTGCCACAAATCGGAACTCACCAAAGTCTCAGCTCCACACACCCCCAACCTCTGAGCCTATTTTTTGATTAGCTGAGAGTTAGGCGGAGTCAGAGTCACCAAGATGGTGATGGCAGAGCAGCACACTCTGAGCTATGTCTATGGCTAAAACATGAGGCCTAATTCTCCTTTACAGTAATTCAGTGGCATTAGAATATGCCAGAGGCACCAAAGTTTGGGCTTTTATGGCCAAAATACTTCTCCATGCCCCCACACCACCCTGACTGGCTACTTTTCCCAGTGGCTGGCTACACACACACATGCCTACAAACATGTTATATGCTCACATGTTCACTAACTGGCAAGAGCACACATACACATGGATGGTTGTAGGCTAATATTGAAAGTGGCAAATTAAACACCCTCGTTAAGATAACCTCATGGCCCAGCAAATAAAACTGTAGGATGCAGGTCATTAGGATCTGTGCGTGTGTGTGCGCGTGTGTGCGTGTGTGCGTGTGTGCGTGTGTGTGTGTGTGTGCGCAAATGTTTGCATGATCATACTGAACAACTGAGTAAATCCACAAGGCAGTCCCTCTGACAGTCTGGTGTGTCAAGCTGGAATATTTCACACTTTACTCCCACTCTGAGACAAACGATCTCATACTAACAAAAACTGAAATCAGCAGCTGACTGTATTAAAACCCTATTATGCAATATTGCTGATATTAACAATGAATAATGGCTTACTTTAATGTGAAAAGGGTCACTTGTGGCAAACACACTGAAAATTAAGATTCTACTCAACTGGAGCTGTGTGCAGCTTTTAGCTACATGTAGCCCATTGTTTTGTATTTCTGGCTGGCAAATAAATCGTATAGTTGAGCTGTAAGCAACCCTGTAGATAAAATCATTAGCAGCCATTTCCAGTACAAAATGCTCACACACATACACTCATACACTACTTGACCAGAGATGGAGTGGTTTGGCTTGTGGCAAGCCACAGACTGATTTTTAGATTTTCGTACATACATTTGTCAAGTGGGCAGAAACACATTTGCTGAATGGGCAAGTAAGCAGTGAAATTGTGAACTCTTTAGCAATAAAGAATTTGATGACAGTGTTTCTTTCTGAGTCAGAAATTACTTAATGCAACTGTAAGTAAATTATTTAGAATTTAACAGTGGCTGCTAACTTTTTTATCCGTCATACCATGACTCTGTAAACTTTGGGAAAAGAAGGCAGCTATAGGTAACATGTCATCCAAAATAACCCACAAAATGCATAATTTGCCATTTCCCTACAGACAACACACAGAACAAGCACTTTTTCTGATCTATGATAAATCATACTATTTCTACTTTTCTCCTGACCCACTTCACAAGACCAGAAACCCTGAACATGTTGCTGTACATACAGATCATATAAGTACTTCAACTGCAAATGAATTTCAAGGAGAAGTGAAAGTTTTCTGTTTAATAGTATGATCAGAAAAATTATGGCGGAGTTAAAGTTAGTTGAAGGGGTTAATCAAAATTTTGAAATAAATGGGGATATCAATTCAATTTTAATTTCTGCAACTCCTTCAGTCTGCATTACCTTTTTGAATGAGCTAGCTGCTTTTACTGTATGTGTTTTACATTGTGCTTGTGTGTTTTTTGTGCTTTAGTCCCACTTAATCTGACCTTCTCTTCCTGCCCTCCTACACAGATACATCTCAGCACACAATGACAACACACTGAGCTATTCATTCACCATCACTACAATACAGCTATTCATTCCAAATCATTAAAAGCACAGCTATTCATTCGCCAGCGTTAAATTATAATAAATACATTTCAACCACATATCTCTGAATTTCTGGATATAAAATACCTTCCATATCTGCCATTTAAAGCAACATCTTTCCACAGGTTTGTTGGTATAAAGATTTGTGTAAATTAAGAAGAAATAAGGATCGAACTATTGACTTTAACAACACTTCCTTTATGGTGAGATGACGACTGACACAGGATATTTTATGAGAAAAGACTCAAGGTCTCAACAGTGCCGATTAAACCTCAAAGTGTTTTCTGCTCTTAATCATTTAAAGGTTTAACTTCTCAACAAGGTTCTGCTAATGTAAAATGCCTGCAACAGTGTTTGCAGGTAATTATTGAGATGTTTGTGTACACCAGTCTCTTATTCAATGACTTACTCCCAGAGTTTCTTGTGAGCAGTCCTGTATCAATGCAACAACAGTTCAGAGTTGATGCCTTTAAAGCTGTAAGCAGATCCGTCTTTCCTCACCCTTCCTGTCATTTCAAACGTTTATGCTCATTAAGTAAGGAATAATCCATGACCAGGTATCTGTTCAAAAACTTAAATGCACACCTTGAAGTGTATTATCCTGATTTCTTTTGAGTAAGAAGATTCACTTACTTTTATTATACCTTTTGGATAAAATCATTATGACACAAAACTTTGGCATTCACAAAGCTATATAAGGGGTAATTCAGCAATTTAGTACCATATCTACATAAAGTTGGAGGATTCACAAAAGACAGATTTTAACAGAACGGTCAAAATCAAAAAAGCAGAGGTCAAGATATTCTGACTATTAGTTTAGAACATTTTCAATAATGCAACACAACAGCGTTGTTTTGTTCAGCCCATGAGGCCTGGTGAATGCCAACGTCTCTCAAATGTCCCCAGCTCATGCTGAGATAACCTTGATGACACAGCTATGACGTAATCAGGGTTATTTCCTCCGTCATGAAATAAACTATCAAACTGCAGACGAGAAGAGGATATCGGCGGGAAAACTGTTGATACTGTAGCTAAATCCACATATAAGACTTAAACTTAAACCATCAGAATAATGTGAAAGTGACATAAACACTGGACATAGAGGTAAGAGCAGAAGACTGTAACAAATCACTTTATTTATAAAAACTAAAAAAAAAGCCTAAAGGAGAAAAGTGCACACGCTATTTAGAAAGTAACGAGTGGATCTGATACATGCCATGAACTCTTAACTGACTGCCTGAAATGGTTAAAAAAGCTACCAAAGAACATAGGTAATCTTTCCCCTTGCCTCCTTTAATGACAGCAGAAATCTCATGATAATAAGTAATAGTTTGCAATGAAATGAAGGTGGCCACGAGGTGGACTTACATTCAAACACGACAAGGAATCACAACTTTTACCAAACCCCGAAATCTCAAAAGTCTTTAAAACAACTTAAATAGTCTGACTATGACCCGTCCCCAAACAAGGCAAAGAATAACATTGTTAGCAGGTGGTAGCGTGGAAAGACACCTCAGTTCCACGCAATTTCCCGCAGGCTGTTTAGAAAAAGGTTCACTGTGTTGCAGTAGTCCAGTGAGGGTCCACAACATCATCCACAGAACAGAATCCTCAGTAGAGTCTCCTGGAAATCCCTGTGTCACCGAACCCAGCAAAAGACAACTGCTTCACCTGTCTGCGCACTAAGCTGTACATATAGAGTGTTATTTATTATGTGAATACATTATTATTTTCATTTCACATAATAAATAACACTCTATATGTACAGCATTTCAAAAATGTGAGGGAAAATAATGAACAAAAGCCATGTTCACCAGCACAACTGCCATGCACAGAGCTGAATCTTACCTGTCCACCTGTGGGAACACTCAGCAGGGGTACAGACTCAGTGTTCAGTTCAGTGGCATTAGAGTGATATCATGGCTGCTTGCATATAACATTGGACATATTCCAGTGCGCAATGGAGCAAATGCCGTTGGATTAAAATTATCATCTCAATGTTTGAAGGAGTCTCTCCAAGAAAATAATGGCCTGTACACAATCTAAGTATTTTACATAAGCCTATAAGCCATAAAATTCATGAAACATGTATTCAATGCTATACACAAAGCATAAAGGAACTCTTCAGTTTTCTAAGTACCTATGAGAAGAGTGACAGTTATTTTTTATTAGAAATGATCAACCAATCAAAGTATTTATTCAATATGTCTCTCTGGGTTCATGAACCACTCTTGAACCAGACACTCATTTTATAGCTCATGGAAATCAGAAACAGGGAATCCAACAGCTAAAATGCACCTACTGTAAAAACAAGACAATTACACTGAAGCCTTTAAACAAACCTTTAAGCACCGAAACCCAACATGTATTAATATTGCAGACATATGTCTAGAAAAGTAAAGGCTGGAATCCAAAGTATTTACACAGTGGCACTTGAGGCAGCTAGTGCAGTGTAACACTTTGGGGAAATACCTGCTCTGAAAGTGAACAGAGCAGAAAGTGTTCTCAAAAACAATCCCATGCACTGAGACAGTGACGATGGCAGTGTTTTCTTCGTCCTAGCTTATGGGCATTTCACTGAAAAGGCTTCAACACCTACAACCAAATGCCACACACGTCTCGATTTTCCTCAATATTTACGAACCTTTTTACATTTTAGAGGATTATACATTTACATTCTGTGGTAAATCCATTCCAAAGATGCTATTAAATCAAGAAGGCCTGTAGCAAACAGCATCAATATTGAGGCAGTGTTGTGTTACCATGTTCATATTTGATTGCTAGTGTACCTCAGGGAGTCTGGCACTTACGCAAAACAAAACATACAGGGCTAATGTCTAACGAATTATAGAAGTGTTATTTCTGTCTCACAGGCATCAAGTATTTTCTCATCGTCTCTGGAGTTGACTAAACGCTGCCATCACCGCTACAAACAAACCTCTCCTATCAGTGGGTGTATACAGTTCACAATCTTTCTGACATTCTGTACATGTTTGTATACGATTTATTGACAAAAGATTTCATAACAGTAGAAACAAGTTTCTCATGAAAGTATACTTTATTTTGTTTGTAATCATCTCTGTATCACTACCGAAAGCTGGTCTCCTTTAGCCTCTGTTCATCTCTCAATACACCCACTGTATTCCTCGTCTTTTTTTTCTTATCTGCAGTTTGTGTGTGTGTGCTGGAAACAAAGCTAGCCGCTCTTTTTGCCAGACAACAGAAGATAGAGAGGCATGAGAGGCAGCGGCTTCATGAAAGTGGAAAACTGAGGCTGGAGAAAAAGGGGAAAGAGACTACAATGTGAAGAGTGGCGAGTGAGGGAGGGAAGCATGTGATTGATGAGCAGTAGGAAGAGGAGAGGCGATCAGGCCATCACACACACACACACACAACGTGTGTGTGTGTGTGTGTGTGAGTGAGAGAGAGAGAGCTCCCCCGGTGGTGGGGCTTTATTCTGAATCTGTTACCATGTCTCACCTCACACATACACTAGCTCAATAACGCACAATCAAAAATGCTCTCCCTCACTGTTTATTGAAACACGGACACAGGCACACTGATATTTTTCCTGAAATGCCTTTTCACAGCCAGCTGTCCCTTGGTAACTAGCAAGGACACTGCTAACACACTGCACTCACGCCTCCACCTACCTGCCCCCCCCCCCACACACACATACAGACTCTCTCTATTGTGCTGAAATGCCTCCCTATAGCCAGATGTTTATTTGCATATAACACAACAAGCAAAGGCATCAAAAGTGTGTGTGAGCTCTGTAAGTGTGTGTTTGAGCAAGAAAGCATTCCAAAAAATAATTTAAGGAAATGGGTTGTTACAGGATAATAAACATAATTCATGAATATCATAAAGCTAGTAGCTGTGTGCTTTATGCGTCAGACATAATTCTGCAATGGCAATGTTTTATTTTATTTTCATTTTAACTTGTGGCTAACATGGATTTTTTCACACCTACCATATAATTATATATTATGCCTGTCATTAACAATGGCAGGCATAAAGCAATCCAGCTGTAAATGTCAACTTCTCAGCAGAAAACTTTTGTTTGACTAAAACGACTAGTAAGAGGACATTGCACTGTAGAATTTGTTGTTTTCCAATTTTTAGCACTGGGACTCGCATAATTTTCCTGCCTGGCAGAAGTGATTCGTCAGGCAGTTTAGGCTTATCTAACAAAAATCTCATCCTTTGAGCCCGGTAGCCCACAAACTTGCAGTCTGCCTTGTGATACATTGCCCTGGGAATACTTTAACAACACAACGCAGCTTAAAAACTTTTCTTCATTTTCACTAGATTTACTTGGGGACTGGGACTAATCTTCCCCGGACACTTTTTTTTTGGTTTTGTACCCAAACTTTGGAAAAAAAAAAAAAAAAAAAACTTTGTGAGATCAGCTTCAGCAACTGTTGAGGTTTGCCTGCCAGAGATGCCACGCGAGAGGGGTTATCCCGTTGGCTTCCTAGTGCCAGGGAAGATCAACAGAGCACAGATAAGTGCTATCGATGTTGAATTACACCCAGCTAGAAAACAAACAGAGCACGAGTCCCTTGTCAAACACAGAGCAAGGAGGAGAAGGGTGGAGAGGATGTGCGATAAACCCCCTGAAATCCAGACTGGAACCATGCAACAGCCATACTAGATGTATTCCAATGACAGCAATCCACCGATGCAGAATACATCCAGTTAGAATGGATGTGGGCATGAAGCCCCAGTCAGCCACTGGGTTGGAAGTGATACTACAGCTACTATAAAAGCCACAGCCGGGGAATTTTCTTGACATGGGTACTTAAATGTTATAAGCCCATTCTTAAACTGCCGATCTGGAAGGTCCTGCCCTGGGTCTTGAATATATCAAACCACACTGCTGCTGCTGGCCAGTTACCTTCCTCTATGTGGTCACTAATCACCGTTGAAAAAGCAAGAGATGTGGTTCAAATAGATTCATTTTCGGCAGACAGGTTCCATCAGTCTGTGTCAGTATTGATAACAATTTATTTCAGGAAGGATAATGTCTTATCTTTACAGTCTCAAATGCCATTTTTTGGCTCAATGTTGTACTATGGATCAGGTAACTGATTACACCATAGAAACATTTATTTCTGCCTGTTACCCTTTTTTTTTTTTTTGAAAAGGAATGAGAGCGGCGCTCACCACATGCTGTTATCCTTTGTATCAGGGCCTGTTTGAACAGCTTGTCCCTGATGAGCATGTCTGTTGGCAGCCAGGTGCACTGAAGAGTTGAATGCATAAAACAAAACACAGAATAGGAATGAAAATTAAGCCAGTATAAAACATTACTGAAGCTTTCTCTTTTCATGATGTAAACAACTAAGGTGAAACATTCATCTATCATCTATTTCTCCTATTAGATGTGAGAGAAGATGTAGATAAAGCAAAGCAGTTAAAATAGTAATTTTTTTTATTGCTTTCAGACGGATGAATCTAAATCTAGTTTCAAATCCACTTATTGCATCAGAATAACCCCAAATCCTTTTAGCTTTCAACATTTGAAAAATAAGTTGTAAATAACTGCAACATAGATTAGATCTCTAACTGTCTTTTGTTTCCTGAGAAATTAGAAACAGTAGAGTTTTTATTGGCAGCCAAATTAATTTTAACAACCTGTAGCTACATAGAATGTGAAAATGAGATGTGCAGCTGAAGAAGAAAAACTGTTGGATAACTGTATCTGACACATTGAAAATAACTGATTTTGCCCACTTACTTTTACATCTTATTTTTCATGATCTACTTGATCTAAATACTGGATGTCCTGATGCAGACTTATTAAGATGAGAAGTATAACATTTTGATTACTGCATGATATGGATAAAAATTTATCTGGGAGATTGTGAAATTGATATGACAGAACAGCCAGATTATTAATATATAATAGCAGTGTTGGTCTCTTCGGACTGCAAAGCCACAGTCACTTGAGTTTGTGGATTAATGTCTATTTTCTCTGACAAATAATCTTTGTCTTTAATACAAATACTGGTTTGCAAAGAGCACAGTCACCAGACACTAAAAGTTTGAATTTAGCCATGAAAGAACCAGCGTTTGTTAGCTTATGTATCTGTGATGTTTGTCATTTAACCAATGAAAGTTTTCTATATTGCTCTTTGTTAATAAAAGAGGCAGGAGAGATACAGAGTTTGATAAGAGAGTCGATGGTTTTTAACTTAGGGAATCTGGATAGTTTGCCAACCAGGAAAAGGATACAAAATGAAGCCAAGCCAGCCATGGAAAGCCAACACTAAAGAACAGAGGTTTCAAATGTATGTACAAGTATGAATACATTTTAAGTATAGTACAAGTATGAATGAGCATGAACTCCTTTCACTGGCTTGCTGAAGTGGATTTTAACAGAGATGCAATCGCTTAGTCAGTAACTATACATCTCTGAACTAAACAAAACAAAACCAATCACCAGGCATTCATAATTTAAATCTCTACTATATAAAAGGGACTGAAAACTAAATGTGTGTGTGTGTAATACAAATCATTGGAAAAGCACAAAGAGTGTCTTAGTAAGGTGTTGGGCCAGCAACAGAAAAAACAACTATAAATGTTTATGGTCCTCTGTCGGTGGCATGAAAACTACTCTTCCCAAGCATATTCCCTCATTTGGTGTTAATAATAGAGGTGGAGAGCCCCGTCTGAAATCAGTTCAATCAGGGTGACATCAGGTGACTGAACACCACAACAATATGACTCGCATCATTTTAAAAGTGAAACTATTGAGTTGACCCTCAAGCCTGTGTGGATGTACATCCGTTATATTTCTCCTTTGATTTATTCAGGGTTTTTCTTTAAATTTGTCACCCACGTGCATGTCCCACATTTAGTAAAGCCTCCCCCTTGTTTGTCCTTCAGTTGGACCTGGCATTTTACAAACTGAGTCTTAAGGGGCGTCACTCTAACCCTTCATAAATGAGATGCAGGGGGGGGACAATTTAAGGCGGCCTTAGCTCTCCTGACAGCCTGCTTGTTACAGTTGTCAGCTATCTGAGGTAGTTTGACACCTGTAATTTCGGTTGCTACGCTTTTCAGCCAATTTCCGTTGGCAGGGCTCATACTGACCAGCCAAGCAAACAGGGAAAAAGTGACAACTGACTTGACCACTGAGTTGTGTAAAAGTGGTATCATCAACTTAATACACACCCTGAAGGAGTTTCACCTCTTGAGAAAAACACACATCTGTCAGCTCAAGGCAACATTACTTGAATCGGATTTTAGCGAGTTTTCAGTTAATCTTTCAATGTTGTTAGTTTACAAGCCAGTCCATCCGCACAGTTAAGAAGTTGTCACTTGAAGAAAGGAATTTGTAAGACACACAGAAAGAGATCTTCAAACTGCTCATGTGTCTTGCCTGCTGTGAGGGGGCTGTTTCAGCTTGTGGTTCGGCAGCGAATTGAGTCTTTAGTTTAGACTCAGCAGTGCGTGCAGTGTGTATAGTTTGTTAAGGCCCTGGCCAGGCACTGAAGTGCACTTAATGCTGTTAAGTTGAGCTCAGTAGTGCGTGTCCTGCAGTATGTTGAATGTCTAACATACTGGAGGCGAAGCTCCAAGTATAATATGGCCAGGCAATTATACAGCAAGTTAATATGCTTGAGTCTAAGCATCACTCACTTTTGCCTGTTTTCATTTCTCTGTGTGTGTGCATGTGAGTGTGTGTGACCATCCTATGACCTATTCGCTTCCTCCACAAGAAACCATGGCTGTGTGTGTTTGTGTGCAAACCTAAACATGCTTATTGCTCCTGCCATTTTAGTTCAGCGTGGCCGTGTGTGTGCAGAGGCATATGTGCATGCAGCTTTAATAAGCGCTGTAATGAAAGGGGACAGTTTGCTGTTGCCGTGGTAATGAAGCAGTGGAGCGTTGCCAGGCACGACGACAGAGATGGAACAGAACTGTATTACTGCATCGTCTTGGAAACACAAACAGTAGACAGGGATGTGATGTTTGGATTGGGGCAGACAGAGACAGATGGATGGACAGATTGCCGGAAAGACAGATAGAAAAAAAGAGAAGTACATGATGCAAAAGACAGATACAAGAGACAGGTGGACAGATGCAGTGCAAAACACCTTTGTATGTCAAAATAGAGGTCTGTGTGTATGTGTGAGAGACACAGAGAGAGAGACTAACGGATGGTCTTGTCTATAAAGCCAGAGGTGTACAAGGGGGAGGGAGATGTTTGTGTTGCAAGGGGGGACATGGACAGTGTGATGTGATCGATCTGACTGGGCCGATGTCCCCCGAAGATAGAGAGAGAGAGAGAGAGAGATTCAGATAGATGAACAGACACAGAGATGCAGAAGAGGAAGGGTTGACCGACAGATAGATCAAGAGAGAGGATTGCAGAGAGGCGACAGATGGATAGAGTGAGACGATAAGGAGAGATAGGACAGACAGCAAGATTAATACAGAGTTGGATGGTGAAATAATTTGGATGAGGAGAGGTCAGGCTGGGTCGATGAAGAGAGATATGCCCAGAGCTCCTCTGTTCAACATTTATGCTTTTTTGAAGAAAAACATGCAGAGTCTATAGATGATTTTCTTATGACCTTGCAGCAGGTCATTCCGTGTCAAATCAGACAGATTCCAGAAAAGAGGCTGCAGCAACATCTAAGATTTTGTTCAACATTTATCTATATAATACCAATGTTTTTGGCCCTTGATATGTTTTTAATTTTTACACTAAAACACCTTATCTAAAAGGCCATGTTTGGGTATTAATATCTTGAAAAGTATTATTTATAGCCTCACTAAACATTGTAAGATGGAAGACAAACATGTTCTCAGTATGACTGATTCATTAAGGTTTGCACTGCGATTTGATTTTGTATAGGGCCCAAAATTTGGAAACAAGTGCAAAATTTCTTCAAATAAAGTCTTTTGCACCCATGTTTGGAGGTCTCTACCAAACATGGACATACAGAGATTAAGACATAAAGAGATTCAGATTAAAACAAGGTGTGTTAGTCATTTGTATAGGACCAAAATGGTTTGTGGGGTAGCTAAAAGGAACATGAAAATCTATGTGGGAATAACTTAATGTATGGTCATTGAGTTTACACAGTGCCAATGTCCTTCCCTGTTCCCCTCATAGATAAATACACATAATTAAAGGCATTGTTTTACCTCTAGGAAAAAAACATCCATAATGAAGAAGCAGGGTCCTCCCTTATTATCTCTACTCATGTGTGTCCCAGCCTCTGAAATATTATTACTATATTCTTATAGGTCATTAATGCAATAAAGATGCCACAGTGTGGAAATTATCCCATGGGGTAATACATTTGTGACACTGGTGTTACCGATTATGCCAGACATTTTACAAGAAAAGACTTGTTGGCTCAATATCTGTAGGTTACAGGTGATGCCTACAGATGCTGCCACCTTCATGAGGCAAGGGCTATAGCTTGCCTCAATAATGTTATCAGGTTTCCTCTTGGCATTGGCCTTAAATCTGAAATACTGCCAAATAGGGGCTTTTGCTTTTCACTTCTTGTTGGTCAACTCTCATAAGAGAAAAAAAGCATCAACTCTGACAGATGCTATAATAAATGGACTGGTTGAGTTTTATATTGCATATTCAAAAAAAATATATACTTTTATAGCTTTATTGAAAATTATGTTCTAGATTTTACAAGTGATTAAAACTTGAACCATATAAGTTGAACAACAGGACTGAACAGGCTACATGCTTGACGTTTTCTTGAGAAGTGGAATCCCTCTTTAATTACTCACTGATTCTTGGCTACGAACTGCTCAAAGGCCACTGCAATATCTTCATGCCAGTGAATATTGACACAATTCCAAACTCAAATGCCATACATACTGAAAACATGTTTATGCTTTATTTCTTACCACTACTATGGCACAGGAATTCAGTAATCATGGATATACTGAGACAAAAAAATGTGATTTCTAAAAAGGATGTTTTTCTGCCAAAGGTAAAATATCTCTAAAATCTGTCTATTTTATATGAAGGAAAAATGGAAGGACATTGGCACTTTGTGCCCTTAATAACCATACATCAAGCAATTACAATGTACCTTTTGATTTTCCTACTAGCTATCCCACATACATTTTGTTCCAATGAAAATGATTTAAAAAATATGCTACAATGCCATGTTTTAATCATAATATCTTCATGTGAATTAGTGATAGAGATATCAAACATTGACACATAATTAGTAGAAGTTTGTATTTTCATAAAGATTTCCATTATATTGTTGCAAAACTAGGGCCATACAAAAATAAAATGGCATGCAGTGCCAGTGTTAATGTTTTCAGCACACAGAAAACACGTTTGTCTTCTATCCTATAAAGTGTGTTGAGACTTGTCAAGATATTAATGGCCAAATATGGCTTCCAAGATAAGGTGCTTTTTTATTTTATAGGCCTTGGTTCATTCATCATTCATGATATAGACAAGGTTTAAAGAACATTAGAAACACTACTGAAACAACATTATCTGATTTGACATAGAATGTAGTTATGAGTAAGTCTCTTCTGAAGCCAGTGACAATTTAGAGAATCTGCTGTCAGTCCACTGATGTTGAAAGACAGAGGGTCACATTTCATGGTTCAGATGTGTTTGCACCTCTGAGGAGGAAAGGTCATTTGGCTGTAAACACTCAAAAGAAAAGGACAGAGGAGAATAGTTTCAGTAATGTCTTCCTTCACGATTTCTCCTTCAGTTCTGTACTTTAACAATGTTTTTGCTGTTGACGTCCAGTCTAGGTTTTTCTTCCAGTCCCTAAACCTTGTCTTCATCATCGTCTCTCACATAAAAGGCCACTTCCTTTTACAGCTGCTGTAACAGAGATAACTGGACATTCTCTAGGTCTAAAATTGTCATTTACAGCCCAATGTTTATGTTTACCAGTATTAAAGTTTCTACATAAAAACATTTTTCCATCATTTAGAGATTGCTATGTTTATTCTGTGACAAAGCAGGCACTGAAATATTAGTCACATAACTGATTAGTCAATCAACACAAAATTCTGATAATTGAGTAATCTTCATATTTTACAAAAGAAAATGCCAATTGTTGTTTATAAGTGCTTCGATTGGCTGTGCTAATCCATTTTATTTGATTGTTAATTAAACCTCTTAGAATTGTTGTTTGGGAAAAAAGAAGCAATTTGAAGATGTCAACTTTGTCTCTGGGACCATGCCTTTCTCACAATTTTCTGTCATTTTGACTAAATGATTACTGAATGAATAAAGAACTAAAAAGATTCACATATGAATGAAAAATGAAAAGTAATTGTAAGTTGCAGTGCTAACTGCACCTAAAAACAAGCATAAGAAGGAGAGAAATCAGCTGTCTCGTTTGTATTCTAAGGAGACTGGGTATTTCCTGTTACTTCAGCAGTCAGTTTTCTTGGCACCAGCTTCTAGCAGCCAGAAAAGAAGTACTTCAACATTTATTTTCACAAGCTGTGCAACACAAGCTAGCGTGGCACTGATCAGACAGAATCTGAGGGAGCCTTCTGAGGACTAATGATGAATTTTCAAAATGTGTACAAATAAATTCTCAATATGCTTCAGCTGCTGGGTCAAATCAAAGTACACTAGTGGACTGAAGTCCAACAAAGAAAACATGGAGTAAGGCCATCCCACTCCCATCATCTCACTGTGCTGTGTATTACTGTGGGGTGAGCTGCAGGGTTTGTATGTCAGTGTGTGGATTTCAGTGCTTCTGAAGTGTGTGTGTTGTATTTCTCTGATGTCATAGACTATATGCTGATGTGAGTGTGTTGCTTCTGCTATATGTCTGTCAGCGATGCCATAACGAGGCTGTTTACTTGTTTTTCCTGTTCATGTGTATTGGCTGTGTGTTTGTTTTTCTTTAAGTGTAGCATTTTTGCTCTTGCTCATTTGCGATGTGTGCATGTGGCATCCCAGCTACTACATCTAGAAGTGTGTGTGTGTGTGTGTGTGTGTGTGTGTGTGTGTGTGTTTGTGTGATATCTGTGGAGTCCTGTCTTAAGTGTGTGTAGCACGTATTTGCATATGTGTGCATATTAATATCGTTAAAATCTAAGACCGACAAACAGCGAGTAGCTTCACACCATCCTTCTCTCACACTTTGATCTGCCATACTCAAAAAAAGAGATGATTTTTCAACATACTTGCTTTGCCCTGACCTACATCTCTTCACTCTCTTTAGCTTTATGGGCATGACACACATGAATCAAACGTAAAAATCAAGTGCAGAGTTTACCGACTTCACCATGAGTGGATGCCTGACTCGACCACTCAGAACTAAATGGATCGCATGACTGAAGAATACAGACAAAATCAGGAGGAGTCATTTACTTGAGGTGGACAAAAAGACAGTAAAGGAATATTTGTAGCATGTTCTCACTTCACATGCCTCTGTGAAATTGCACTGTTTGGTGTGGTCTGTTTGCATTTGGCCACCTCCTGCAACACTTTTGCCCTCAGACCAGTTGGTTGTAAATCAGAAAAGAAAATGACACAACAATGTACCAAGTCACACATCCACCAACTTGGTTGTAGTCAAGTTTTTAAAGGATTTTCTTTCTCTGATTGTGCCTCTGAGGCTGTGCTCTCTCCCTGGCTGTGATAGCTTCACTAGGCTGGTGATTACCTGCGAAGGCTGCTGTCTGAAAGGCTCCGCTCATAGGTCAAGCTAGCTGTCAGATTGACGACAGTATCTATCTAAGATCTTTACAGACATGGTTGCATGAAAGCAACCATTTATGCAGAATAAAAGCATATACATTTGGTCATAATTTTGTAGTAAAATAAATTCAAACACGTTATAAAATAATTTAATGCTTCTTCTGTTTTGCAGCTACATTTATTAGATTTATATTAATTTCAATTTACTGAAATTGTTCTTGATGAGTGCATAAGTCTGACTAAACCATAAAGTCTTACATAAAATCAATCAACAAATTTATTATATAAAATTGTTTAACTGACATCACAAATGAAATCCAAATGTAAGTTCAGTAGCTTAGGAGGTTAAATTCATCACTGCATCATCATGAATTGGAAACACTGGTAATAACATTTTACAACTTTTCCAGATGTCCCAGTTAATTCTACTACTGCTTGTTTTTTTTCCTGTATATCTGATATGAGTCCAAAGAGTGGCTGCAATTGTTCTCACACACACACACACACACACACACACACACACACACACACACACACACACACACACACACACGGGAGAGCTGTATATTCTTACAGGAGAGAACAGGTGGGTGTTATTGTCTGAATCATTAACCCATATCCCACACTATCCTCCTGGCATACATTATATTAGCATTTGCAACCTCAGTTTCTTTCAAGGACAATAAACATCTGCAAGAATTTGCTCACTTAGAAGAACCAACCTCCCCATCCATGGAAGTGCAGATATAATATGCACTCATCTTCTGAAACACAGAAACAGCACCTCACAAACCATTATACCACCATCTGGCAACACTTTGCTTATTCCATGTTAAAAAGCTAACTGAAAAATGTAAGACAGTGTGAGTAGGAGTTTGTTTTAGATTAATAAACTCAATTATTGTCTCTGCGCCTCCTTTACTTTTACAGAGCAAAAACAATATCTTTCCTCGAAATTATTCATGCCCTCCTATTAATTGGCGTCCCTCACTGCTTCCACAAGGGTTAATAGACTGATGAGATTAAGAAGAGAGAGGAGGGATAAATATTTGTGCCAGTGTTCATCTGTAACTTACTCATATGCTTAAAAAATCCTAAATGATACAACTGATTCATTGTTTCCCCTACCATTTTATTTTTGTCAGGGAGGATTGAGACAACTACAACACAACAATTATCCACTGAGACAGAATAAAATTATGTGAATCTACCAAAAACTCACTGAGGACCACCTGGTTGCACCATTCACTGTATATACTTCACTTCCACAGCATCACTGCCTCTTATATCAATGTCTGTTGACAGAATAAAGTGATTTTTACTGCACCCCTGGTCATGTGAGCACATCTTTACATTCATGACAGCGGTAACAGTAAGGTGAAATCATTTCCCCTTCATTGTTACACTATGTTGCACCATCGTGATTGACTATTGCTGCAAGGTCAGTTATTCCTTAAGTGCTTTTGTTGTAATCTCAGCATTCACCTCTGGAGCTGCATGGTGCAACCTGAAGCACAGAGACATACTGTATGTGAGATTGTGCAATGTCAAAAAACATTTTACTGTGTTGGAGCTTCTGCAGATAAAACACTAACTAAAGGATATTTTGTGTAACAGAATGTTAGTTTCTTATTCTCTGTGAAAAACCCCATTGAAACTTTTAATTAGTATGTGTGTATGATAAAAGGGGTTTAATCTCAAATATATCAGCAGTGCAGCTCATCAAAAGGAAATAAAAAGCTGAACAATCTCCACTGGCCTTTGAAGCAGCATGGTGTAACCTGAAGTGCAGAGGGGTGTCTGCCTGATTTAACATTAAAAAGGATTGCTTGTTGCATTTCAGTGCTGATGTCTCAACTTGAATCCCTGGACTGCCAGGTCAGGAAACATAAAAATTACAGAACTGTAAGAGGAATTATTTCCATTTGACAAGTTTTTACTAGGCCACTTAAAGCTGTGATACATTAAGCTTTTCTGAATCAGTAAGACCTGGAGTCAGAGCTTGGAGCTCCAGCTGGCAGCTTTGTCTGCCCCGGGAGGGGTGACTCTCCCTGGGTTACAGGGCCTGCAGGCCTCCCTCTCCCCTCACTTGTGGTTCATGAAGATCAGGAAGGGGAAAGTGGAAAGGGTAAAGGAGGAGGAAAAGACACAAGAGGAGAGCAGAGTACAGCACTTGGTAAATGTGAGAGATGTAGAAGCCGCATAGGTTTTCAGATTGATGAAAGTGGTCTCTCCCCAACTCCCTCTCCTCTCAGTCTTATTTTTACATCTCTACACCTAAAACCTTCTCATAATCTGCCTGAAAACCATTATCTTCTCTTTGTGCACCTTTTCATTTCCCTTTCTTTCTGCGACAGAAGCAACTTCACATTTTCTATCTCTCTCAACCCACCCCCCCTCTATCTCTCTACCCCCCTCAGGTGCAGATTTAGCTCATTTATTTAATTACTGTCATTTCCGCTTGGTTACTGCTCACAAGCTCATGCCAACACATCATAACATATACACAGAGAACAAGAGTAAATGTCTAACTTAAAATACATGTGCTATCTACACCATACTCTGTAAACACATTTAAAGCTCACATTTTAACAGAAACATATAGTTATGTTCCCACACAATGAAATGCACATTAAAAGCCATAACCAGCTATAATGATGATATAAACGCTGCATGGTCGCATTTGGAGGGAGCTCGCACGTACGCAGACAGATAGACACATACATTGTCCGAAGTATGTGTAGGTCTATATTGTATTGAGAATCTATGAAATCTTGTCTTTATTTACCATTTTTCAGAGTGGCAAGGGTAGAAGAAGTATAAATAAATGATTGCAGTATGAGGAAAACAAATATTAGCAGGCAAGGCTGAGGTTGGATGAAGGTCGATTATTGGAAGCTATGGGTGATGAAATTAAAATTTAAAAAAAAAAAATCTGCAAATATCAGAATAAAAGAGGAGTGTAGAGGGAGAGGGGGAAGACGTGTCTAATAGTGAAATTGTGAGTTTTCAACTCACACTCTGAAGATGGGGTCGTTCAGCTTTTTAAAATGGAAATAATGAAAATATACCAGTTTATTTTAGCTGTCAAACATTTCTAACATGAACATTGATGTGGGAACAATTTATGTAAACACTCGTTGTAGGGTATCTGAGAGAAAATAGCATCCTAAATTGTACAAACAATGTAGGAAACTACATCTCCCTTGTTACCTATACAGATTATTTGGATGAATAATATAAAGACACTGTCTTCCATACAGTACGTGCAATTCTACACAAGGAATAAGCAACGTGTTCCCAATTGCAAATACACAGTGCTTGGGAGGGTCGGCATTGTTGAAGAATGAAAATGGGGACAGAAGGTGGCAAAGCCACAGCAAACAAGGTAGGAAAGGAAGGAGAGGCCAAAAAAAGGTGGTAGAGGAACAGGAACGAGAGGAGACGAAAGGTCATGGTGAATCAGGCGAAGGCATGTACAGTTTACACACAGATTGAGGAGTCCGGATCTGGCTGTGGAGCAGTTTTATCTGCAATCTACAACTAATTTCCTCTTCACCCACCTCCCCATCACTCCAATGTAGAAATAAAGGAAATAGCAATCTAACGACTGATTCTTAAAAGTCCATCACACCCTGCGTGTGATGGACTTTTATTCCTCTCTGGCTATGAGGAACCCCTCTAATAGTTAAAGTCGGGCTCAGACTACATGAGTTCTTAAAATCCTAATCGATATTGACTGATCATCGAGCTCATAAGTATAAACTTAGCAGACATTCTTCTCTATATTTCAAACATGAACATACTACAAGAATTCACCCACTGCAGGATATTAAGTTTATTATTATCATCATATACCACCTCACGAGCTCATCTCATGTGATCTCATGGGGAAGCAGATGTAAACAAAATGGAGATGGTGGTACAACAGCTTACTGTAACGTTAGTACATTAGTTAGTGACAAAACAAAACAAAAGCAGAAGGCTAAACAAGTCTGGATGAGAAAAAGGGTTGGGCAGATGAGGTTAATGTGGGCTGACTATTCTTTAGAACTGGAGGTGAGGTCAGTTTTACCAGGGTGGCCCCAATGGGTCTGCTGGATCTGTGAAATCACATGACCAGATAATCTGGGCCAAACATCGGGACCGATGTTCATGCACAGGACCAGATTTCTCAGGTGGGGGTGAAATCGCTAAATCATGCCCAAACTCCTGTACTCTGAGCATGGCTTGAGGTGACACATGTTTCTCTCACTCACACACATCTCACACACTCTCCGCTTTCTGTTTGTCATCCTGTCCCCTTTCTTGTTATCCATCTCTTTGTCTCCCTGTTCACGTCTCTGATGTTTTTTAATCTCTTTCCATTCATCTTTTTTTTCCTGCAAGGCTGTGCTTAAAGACACTGCTCCAGCAGGTGTGACTTTATAAAAGATCACTACAAGCACACTAAGATCTGGGAGTGTCATACTGAAAAAAAACATGAGCCTTTTGTGTACAAGGTGTGTTAAATGATTAAAAGCGATGATCCATGTAAGTGCATTCTCATATCATGGTAATTTATCAGATATTAAAGGAAGGAGAGAAGATAGATGGAGACATTTGACATAAACCACAAAGCAATGTCTGTTTCCAAGACTACATATTGCCGTACATTTTTCCCAACCCGGGATCAACAGAGTTGATGCAAAAGAAGAGTGTTGGACTGGTTGTCCAATACCCCACAAAAACAGCAAAAACTATATGCAGTTGCCTTATCTCTTGCAATTGCCTTATCTTAAAACTTGCTAATTTCAGAGCAAAAAAAGCATAAAATACATGTGAATATGCACCAAAACAGCATATGATTGGCCACATTAGCAAATGTAAATGTGATGCATTTGCACACATATTTTCAGCACATAAATGGAAATGGATCTAAGACAGCTTTCCATTACTGAGGACCCAAAACACTGTCAATGTTGTTTTCTCCTGACATCTGCTCAGCGTAGCTGTGGATGATGCAATTGCGTTGAGCAGGGAAGACAGAATTTATAATCATTCATCTGCCCTGTAAAAGTAACTTCATATGAAATACATGGACACTGGGCTCCAAGGGGTGCATTGAGGCTGTTCGGTATTGAACTCTGTTGCTCTTCTTCTACTGCTTTTTCTCTGAGGATAAAAGGACACAAAGACTGATATTCATCCAGTGCTACAGAGGATTTCTAAACCTTCAAAAATCCTCAGAGGTTTGAGTCAGACTGGATCAAATGCTCTCTTAGCTATCATTACCATCAGCCAACTGAATATATAATCAAATCAAATCAATCAATACAGCAGACATAGCCTTTGGACTGTGCATCTGCTTCTGTCCAGGAATCAACACCTTGTTAGAAAACTAAAATGCTCGTCAGCTTTTTGTTTTTTTTGTCATTGCTGACCAGCATCTACAATTCTGAGTGACAGAGAGTTCTGAGAGACTGTCCTCAAGAAACAACCTTGTAGGTCATCTGTGCCAGCAGCTTATTACATTTTATTGTTAGATGACCCTGAATCGCTGTAGTAAATATGAGGGGATCAAACAAAGAAGTCAGGTGATGTAGTATAAAGAGCAAAAAAGTCTGCATTGGGAGGAGGTTGGGGTGGATGGATGGATGGACCCACAAAACACAGGACAAGGGGGACCACTGTTTATTATCCATTTGAAATTCATAGTTATTATTCTTTCTTGCTTGTTTATTAATGTAACCAATGTCAAATATGACTTGACAGTTGCATGAATCAAAAAGAGAACAGACCTAATCTGTTTCAATCAAACTGGGATTTTAGAATATTGAGAAAATGAAAACTGCAAAGAGCACCAGAGCTTTAAAATCATCACAATCATTACACATAGCTGACTCATTTTCAGCTGCGTTTGAATACACTGCAATTTGTCGCAGTGAAATGTCACCAGGCAGCCAGCAGCTACACATTTCTGATAGATCGCCATACAAGACGTAGGCGTGAGTAATTTAGAGGTGGTGCCTACTGTCCAATTAAGGCTGTCACTGAATTTAAAGATCATACTTGTTTTGTGCCATGGTGCTTTTTAAAAGAAAACATGTATATGGTGCTTCTGTATGTACAAACACTGATTTATTCGTGTGAATTACAAAGTTTCAAGCCCATCACATCAGCACTGGTAATTGCTGATGTTTGAAATGCTCCTTCAAAGCTCTAACAGTCAGTTATTGACTCCCCACTATCCCTTTCTTACTCAGTTGCCACAGGGGTTGAAGAACAGGACTATATCTTTATAAAGTCATGTACCTATTAAGAATCATTACCAACCTTGGAGGCAGCTAGATGTTTTCATATGCAGACTTAGGCAGCGAAAGACTTCTCTCAGTTTTTCTACTTGGGAGCACCTGCAGAAGAAGTTAACAAAACTGCTTGCAAAAAACTTGTTGTTTGTGAAACCTAAACATTCACAATTAACTAATAAAAAGGACAGGTTGATATATAATCAATTACTACTCTGTATCTTTTTAAGAAAATGCAAAAAACTGTCTGCCTCACAGTTGTATGCCTCCGCCAACAGCCAAGTTGCAAGAAATATGGTCACCATTTCCCCTTCCTGAGTTACAGTATTGAATAATGGAGAGAAGTGTTTTTGCAGAACATGAAGATGTCACAGTGAAGTTGAACTTTGACCATTTGGACATAAACTATCATCACTTCATCATTTTATCCTATTAGACAATTGTGTTAAATTGTGTCATAATTAGCATATGAATTTGTGAGTTATGGCCAAAAATATGTTTTGTGAGATCACAGTGATCTTGACCTTTGACCACCAAACTCTAATAAGTTCACCCCTCAGTTTAAGTGAATGTTGGTACTAAATTTAAGGAAATTCCCTCAAAGTGTTGATGAGATATCATGTTCCCAAGAATGGGACGGACGTACAAGCACAACCTGGAACATAATGCCTCCAGCCCTGGCTGTAGCTGGCGTGGAACAATAAAAATAACCCAACCTTAACCTCACTGCTGGGTAACTATAGGATAGAACACACACTGGGTTGGTTTGACCCAAAAGTTGGTTTTACCATTTAATCCACAATGCTGGATTGTTCATTTGACCCAACTTGGTGAGTGAAATTAACTCTATTGCAGGGTTACATATTACCCACACACTGGATTATTTCTTGTCTCATTGCTTTGATACAACTACTCCCAATACTAATACTGATAATAATGATAATAAGTCTGTTTAGATAGCGTGGTTTGAAATAATTAAAGACTTAGCACATCGTCATGCTGGGAATGGTTGATTGGTCTCTGCAATTTGTAAATACTCAACCATGTTGGTCCCCACCTGCTAATAACAAATCAGTCAAAGGGCATTTCAGTTTTTCAAGCATCAAAATGCAAAAATAAAAAATGTAGGATCACTAAAAAGCATACATTTCACACATTGTATAAACACTGTAAATTATAGCCAAATGCAAATATATGAAAGGCAAACAAATTGAACTGATATTCAAAGCCAATCTTTGTAAATTATTTAGCAGCTAAAGTTATTGAAAATGTTTCATTTTAATAGGAAATCTATGTTGAATGGTCAAACTTAGTGGCTAAAGTTTGAAAAGGTTTCATTTTATTGGTAAATTCATGTTTAGTGTCAAATTAATAGCTAATGTTGAAAATATCATGTTTTCCCCAGATAATATAATTGATGGGCAATTTAGCAGCTAAGGTTACATTGCACGTTGCATTCACTTTAGAATCATCATGTTGTAATTTTCTTCTTTTTAATCTTACTGACAACTGTTTTTTAAAGTTATTTTTCTGGGTTGTCGCAGCAGCGACAACCCAGTCGCTGAAAATATAAAATTAGTGGTGGCTAGAATTAGCAGCTAATGTTAGTGTCACTTAATATTAACCTACCACAAAATCCTGCTCACCATGTGTCATGTGACTCTCTGAATACAGACAGTTCGACAATGGCCCAGTGGGAAAACGAATGAACAAGCAAATGGGTCAAAGTAACCAAACCAGCTGAACAGCTACAAATGAACCCCAGGATTTGACCCAGGATAAGCAACCCAACAACGTGTTTACAGAAACATCCCAGTACTTATTTGAGTGTATGCAGTCAAAAAAAAGGGTCAAATTTTTGTCTATTCACATTTACAGTTAAGACTTCAACCTGTCTGACCACATATATATATATATATATATATATTATTTTTCTACTGTTATGTTTGTTACAATGTTTTGATGCCATGTCTTGTAAATATTCTTCCCATCCACTGACATACAGTGATTTAACCCCTGGAAGTCCATTATGCCAGCGGGAAAGCTGCTGAATTCTGACACTTCACTCACAACAACAGTTGCACAAAATTACATATTCAGGCTTCTCTTTTAGTTTGGTCAAGGTTTCTGTGTTATTCACATACATGTATTCTATATTATAGATATATTCTGTGCCATAATCAGTGAGTTAACAGATGCATATAAATTACAACAGATCAGATCCTGACAAGTCATCAGGTGGCTGCATATCACTGATTGTGTTCAAACATCAGTGGCCTTTTAGCAAGCAGATTGGCACACAGATCATTAAAATACATGTAGCTACGGACAACAGAAATGCATACCAGTGCTGAACCCATTTCAGTCCTCCCTCACTCATCTCACAAACGTGCCTGAACAGTGTCCATTGTATTGAGTTTCCACCGCATGGCCTTACCATAGCATCATATTTTCCCCCGTTAGTAAGACCATATTAAAGTAACTCTGGCTCTATCCTTCAGAAAATGAAATGTCTGTTTGAAAAGTGGAAAGGACATCCTTTTCCTCTGGGGGGAAAACAGCTTCTATAAAAATGATGACTGTTCCAGAGCTGTTTCATGTGCTTAGTACTCTTAGTCCCAACACCGGGAAATTTCTCTTAAAAAAATGAATAGACCTATACTTAATTGGATATCACGGCAAACACTGCAAAGACAAAGGTTTCAATCTGCCTAATGCCCAATTAGGCATTCATTCTGAATAAAATAAATACCTTGCAGCACCTCTAACTGCCCATCCTAAATATGCCACTTGACAAACAGCAAAGGAGAAACAAGCCTCTTGCTTGTCTGAGTTTTCTGTACAATATCTACATTGTTGGACAGACGCTATTCAAACTGGCTCTATAAATGAAAAAGAAAAATCAGAAATCTTCAATTGAACAGGTTTGACCTCAGATCAGCAGACATCTGCTGAAAATATACTCATCAAGTGGGAGACTGGCAAACAGGGACATTTCTTTATTTAGCAGCCATATCTGTATGAATTTGACTTGTTCCATGAAAAACATAACTCATGTCTGTCTTTCTAACATAACAATATGGAGTTACTGTCAGCTGACCAGTAATCTGCCGACTCACCTGTTCCCCAATTTTCCTAGTATACAAATGAGGCAGCATTTGCTCCATTTGCCAGATTGTTTGTTACCTAGTCCCTATAGCTCTCCAGCTCTTGTCCTATCTTGCTTTCATTTCTTACTTTGGATGGCCCTTTGCCACTTTATTGACTGCCACCTGTTTACCTTTTGCCCTTTGGCTGTATTTGCTGGATCTGTTTCCCATTTTGTTGCCGACTAAGCCTGATTACCAACAAAGTAAAGACTGTTTTTAACTGCTTTGTCTGCTGAGTCTGCTTTTGAGTCCTGTAGTTCTACAAGTGTTGCACACAAACAGAAATGTACACAGACATCTTGGCAGCCAGTGACTACTTTCCCACTCCTGATGTTGACGGACCCTACCACAGAAGTGGCGTGTTTTAACTTTTGACTCTGTATGTAGATGACAAACAACAAAAAATAAATAAATCAGAAAAGACTGTACACATAATTTTAGCTTGTTGAAACTCACTAGCCTGCAAATACAGCGGAGTGCAAATACAGCACAATAACTTTAACCATATTACCAAAATCATATACAGCTTCCATGCAGCGCACACTATGCTAACCAACTGATTAATGACAACCAATTAAAAACAAAACTGCCTTGCAGAACAAGATTCAAGTGAACATACCAATCTGCTGAGTTCAGCTTACATTATCATAGTAAACAATTGACATCATGTTGATTCATGCACATAGACAGAGAATTGAGGAGGAAAAAAGTGATGGTTTCTCCCTCAAATGAGCCAGTCCTCTGCACTCTGACCTTGTCATCTTCCTTCAAGAATACACAAAGCACAGGGCAGCAAATATGGGAGAGTGACTGATAATAACCCCTCCTCCAAGGGAAACTAAGACTAGATCCTGCAGAATGATGCTCAAAGCCTACAGGTGCAGTTTCATAAACCCAGCAAACATGTCAGGTCTTCTGCAAGCATGGCAGAGCAAAAGAGTGAGAGGAGCACTCTTGACTTAAACATATTCCCCTACAGGGTGCGCCGGACATTTGCTATTACAATACATCATAAATGCATGTCTTGCCAATAAGTTGTCTGCCTTAACTAGGTCACAAGTTTTGCTCTATTTACTGGGATAAACTGGGATTTTATCTAATGTTTACCTAAATATGAGGTTATGTGGAGAAAATGTTTACCTATACTGTATGTGTGAAAAGCCACTGAGATCCCCCATCGAGCTAATACTACAGGGAAAGGGCTCTGCCAGACATGTTGACACTCCTAAAGCCAATATATTAATGAATATTGCCGTCACAGATTAAATTAAGCCTAAACAAACCCCCAGAACACACAGGGGCAATCAGAGCTAAATACAGTAGGCTATGACACAAATAGCACATGACACTACATTTAAATATATATATATATATATATATATATATATATATATATACTTCAACACTTCATACATGAACAGCATGAAAGGCATTATAATGCAAATTTCAAACAGTAGTCAAGCAACTCACAAATTGTAGCAATGAAAATATTCCGTATTAGAGGCAGCGTAAAAAAACATTACACAAGCAAACTGAGCAAGTCAGCAAGCAGTTCTTACCTTACTGAAATGAAGAAGTGGTTCCTGAGGAAAGAGGAAAACCCTCCCTCGCCTTCAAACATCTCATGTCGGACAGAAACACTCCGGCCTGAAGTGCGCAATTATGGTCCAAAAGTTTTGCACAAACACACACACACACCTGGAGCAGCACTGAAATCGTGAAAAAACTAAAAAGAAAACCTAATGATATCTTCCAAAGAGCCAAAGACGGTTCGAAGTGACCTATTCAAACTTTTCATAGACAAGCTTTCCAATTATTTTTCATATGAACGGCGACAGCGACGGCGGCGGCAGCGGGAGCAGCAGGTGAAGCAGTACTTAATTAGAGAAACGTTTCCAGGTGTGCACAGCTAGTCTAACACGCACGCACGCACAAGTGGGCGTGGCAATTGAAATATTCCGCCCCATTTGAAAGGGTTACTGTCACTCAGGAGATAATTTGTCACTGAGTTATCACTGTCAGTCTGAATTAGCTCTTCGGGTTGCTCTATTTTCGACTCCAATCCTTTCACTGGTTTGCTGCCGGATGTTAGCCTAGTCAAGAGTTTGTGGTGTTGGTGCACCACTGTGTCATAGTTGTCCATAATCCATAATAGCTCCTGTTTTTAAAAATAACCCCAATGGATGATTTCTTTTTTGTTTGTTGTAAATATCATGTTCTGGACCAAGTATTGTGTTCTATAAGTCTTGATGTTGTGACATAAAAAAATTGAAAACTAATAAACATTTTGGTCACAAAAAAAAGAAAAATAACCCCAATGGTATTTGTTTATGTAGCCTAATGTTTAAGAACTGAGATTTTAAAAGGAAATAGAAATAAAACCTTGCAAGTATTCTGAATAGTAAAAACTTAAATTGCAGTGCAACACATTCATATGAAATATGTGAATGACTTTCACTTAGTCATGTTGAGGTCAATAAATGTCAAACCAGGCTATATGTAGCCATCAAGTTATTAGACTTCAACTCTTGTACGTTTACGAACGTATATGAAGTTCTTAAGGTGTTATGAAAGTGGTTACATGGTTAAACCTTTGTCAGTATTGACATGCTATACTTCGTTACACTGATCAGAGTTTACAAAATCCAACTATTCAGTTCATTTTGAAGTAACCATGAGTAAATAAGTACAATTCATTTATGGTGGTGGTAGTGAAGTTCAAATGTCTGTCCATTCTTCTAATAAGTCTATATTCCTTTAGTCCATGAGGGTCCACAGAGCAAAAAATCATAAAAGTACTTTTCTCAAAAGAACTCCAATTTATGATTATTGTCATGTGAAGTCCATTGCAGACTGTCCAACGACTTTATTCACATGACTTACATAAGTGAAGTACATTCTAGTTATTGTTATGAAATATGATACATACTTTTTAAATCAAGGACAAAGAAGTACAAAGAATACCATGTATGAATTGATGTAGTTTAGGTTGGGTTTTAGTCTCATGCTAAACAAGAAAGATTTCAGAAACTACTACTAATGCATTTTGGCCAAATAGTTCTTTTGCTCTTTTGTTTGAATATGCAAATTACATCATATATCATATATAACCATTGTTTCGACAGCATCCAAATGAGCAATTCTAATTTTTGAACTACATTCATTTGTTAACTCTGACTCCCGGTCAGGCCTATTAAATGACTATATCATGAGACGACACATCGTACGCAAAGTAGACATCCAATCAAGTTTCACTCCAACCATATTTTGCTGATTGATTGACTGCCCATCTCAGCTGTGATACCAACAAGACTTGACTAAAGTGATGGCCATACCTTTGGGATATAACAAGACCAGTTCAAGTATTGCAGGTTGTAAATGCACCTTTATAATACAATATTGAACAAGCTAAAGTCAGCTAGGCTCCCTCACATGAAATTCCTTGGACCCCCATATACATTCAGAGGTGAACAATTTGAGTCGCTGACTGTCTACGGAGAGCTTCTTGGCAGTACACAAGTTTTAATGTAGTTTGGAAATGGGCTTTACAAACAGAAAAACATATCCCCAACAAAGTTATATTGTGATTTCATTTAAGTTATAAATATACAGTATGTCTTTTAATAATATGTCCGTCGGTTTGTCTGTCTAACTGTGTGAAAAGGGACACACACACACACACACACACACACACACACACACACACACACACACACACACACACACACACACACTCCTTTCTGTTGTTCTGGGTCTGCTCTGTTCTTTTATATTGTACCTGGGTGCAGTAATGAGGTTCACACGGTAACAGTGGGAATTTAACCACGAAATATCTCTGCTTTCATCTATGTGTCTCCATTTGTGTGTGTGTGTGTGTGTGTGTGTGTGTGTGTGTGCGTGTGTGCGTGCGCATTTGTCGGTGTTGTGTGGTGGTAGGACTTTTTGGAAACATCAAACCAGACGGGCAAGTTAGCAAGGTAAGTGTTCACACACACTTGCACGCACACACACTTCTAAACGGGAAAATGCATACATCAGCAGATACATACATGGACACAAATAGAGCAGAAATATAATGAGACAAGCTTGCAAAGTTTTGAGAGAGCGAAAGAGAGACAGCAAGAATGAGTGAGGGAAAAAAAAGGTAAAGGCAAACAACCTGCATGGTACACACTCCTGCAGAAAAACACAAAAGAAAGGGAGGGGGAAAGATACACATGGAGGGGAGGTGTGTGCGATAGAGACAAGATGACACACAGAGAAAAAAGAGTGATAGAGGTCCAGTGGGGTGCTGAGGAACACATATTCACATGGCGAAAAGAGCCAGCCTAGGCAAACAAGAGAGTGAGCCGAGAAGGGGAGAAGAGGAATCAGGAAAGGGTGAAAGAGACAAAAGATGCCAAAGAGTGGGAGGGGTGAAGAAGAGGACCACATGTTCACACCATGTCTGTGCAGCCTTCAGAAATGAGAGGAAGGGGAGGAAAAGGGGGTGAAGGAAGGGGGAGGAAAAGAAGGAAAAACAGGTGAGATAACACCAACAGCTAGGACAAAAGAGCATATAGAAAGAGACGGCAAGGTGAAATGAGAGAAAGGGAAGCAGGAGATGGAATGGAGGCGAGAAAGACACCATACCAGTGGCGGGAGTGAAAGGGGGGAAGAGCGAAGCAGGGAGGGGTTGAGAGGAGAGTGCAGAGCTGCTGCGAGCAAGACAGACTGCATACTCATAACACATTAAGGCTATTATTAGACAGAGAGGAGAGGTAGACCGGGGGTGGGGGTGAAGGGATTGCAGGAGGAACGTAGAGCGGAGGATGGAGGGGGAAAGGAGAGAATTTGGGTTCGGCGGGAAGTACCACTGCAAAAATTGAAGATGAAGGCAACTGCATGAATGCCTTTGATTCAATGGAATGAAAATATGATTTTTATGAGGGATAGGAGAGTAAGTAAAGGATAAACAAAAAGGTAAAGAAACAGTCAGAGGATGCAAGGTGGACGAAATGGGAAGGGGGGTGAGGTGGGGGCGATTAAAAAAAAGCTTCTAGTAAGCAAACCAAAGGAGCAAAATATAGCAACAGACAGATGGGAGAAAAAGGAGGTAGAGATCAGTGTGTTATTTTGGGGCGAGCCTGAGCACGTCTAGTTCTGTCACCTCAGACTTGTTATATATTCCTCAGTTTTTCACTCTTTCTTCTCTCAGTGCTTCCCTCCTTCCTTCCACTTCATCCTTCGCTCCACTGACTTCAGCCCCACTCAGCAAGAGATTCCACAGCAGGCTGCTGCCGCCACTGTGTTTGTGTGTGTGAAGCTAAAAGTACAATTCTCCATCCAACCCCCTTTTTTCCTCTCCATTTCCCTCCCTCGTCTCTCTCCTCTTTCCAGAATTGACTGCTGTTCTGTGACTCCATACTAATTTCACAGCTACCTTGCGAAGCGCTTTGAATGCTTTTTGTGCTGAGGAGGATGGGAAAAAGTTCTGGGGAAGGTAAAAAGTAGCCTAACACAAAACTGAATGAGTCTGAAAAGCAACTCAAAGTATTTTCAACATGGTATTAAATTCAGGATCCATTCCTGTCAGTTACCTTTTTCACCAAATCGAAAATTGAAGAACATTCCCCAAACTATAAACGCTCTGCTGAACATTTACCACTGAGAGATTTAATGCAACTAATTCCCATTTACCCTCTCAGGCTCTGCACTATAAATTTCAGACATATATTCTGATCCCCCCTGTCAAAGTCTATAAATTACATTATTCACAGAGGATACAGTAGGTGAGATTTTGACACACATGCATATTCACACACACTTTTTTCCCTTACTCACTGAGTACTGTTATGGATCCAGGCCTGTAAAATGGGGCTTAATTTGACTAATTATAAGTGAGCTTTATTCAAATAAACTTTTCCAAACGTCTCCTAATCCGTTTTGTCTTTTGGGTGTTTCTGAGAAATCGAGAGCTGTAGCCTTGATGTGGAGCTCGGGTGGTTTTCTTGTTTTTGTCTGAGGTTTGATTTAAACAAAGGTTTTTGTTTAAAGCTGTAGAGCTACTGCACCATCAAGTGGTCAGAGGAGTCCAAGCTTGCAAAAACAAAAGACTATAATGCATAGTAGAGTCCTGTTCAGTCACTCATCCATACTGTTTTAAGTTTAATTATAATGTCAATTTTTCCCTGAGCTACTCCGGGTAATTTAACATTTTACAGGAGGGAGACAGGTTGCTACAGAGTACCAGAAAATTACAATAAATCAGTAGAGCTGTGTGGAAATGCTGCTTTTCTTCACTAGCATCCTGTGTTTGACTATATCCAATCCCCAGCAGGAGCCTTTACCTCCACCTGTTTCCAACAGTGAATGGGTTTCCTCCATTTCTCCCCCCACTGTTCCGCTCAGTCTGGGAGCTGAAGCTGGGCAAACAGCCGCAGGTGCAGCCAGGAGCTGAGCGAGGCAGAGAAAACAAAGCCAGATGTGTGGAGAAACATCAAGGATCAGGAAGACTGTCAACACCAGTCGCTGATAGCGCCCACAAACAGACACTGATACCAGTGCCAATACAGCTATACAAAGTGAGGACGTGAGGCTTTTTATGGTGTTGCCATGTTGGATGGCAGGAAGACACTTCTAACACTGTTGTAACCAATCAGGGATCCTGCTGTGGTGATATTCTGATCCAATGAATGACTTCATATTTAATTTAGCAGTTGACTCAGGTTACTGATTAGACACTGTACAGGCAGACTCATTATAAGCCTCTAATCCAGCTGTGGCATGGAAACACATCAATCCAATTAAGTTGGCAGGGAAACTCAAAAAACACATATTTTACTTCTAGAATATAATTAACGGCTTCATAGTACAAGAAATATAAAGGTATTCTTTTTGAAACCATAATTAGTCTGATATTTATTTGTCTGATCCATAACCAAAGAAATTCAATAAATTACTTTCAAATTATTAAAAGCACATCTTTTTCCATGTCTATGAAAAATTCACATGAATGAAAAATCTATGAATGTGCAGTTGGTTTCATTTCAAATCTTTAAGTGCTAAACACTTAAGAGAAAAGGCAATTTTCAGGATGTGTGATTTAGAAAGTTTCAGGTTTCAACATCATACTTGTATAAGTTTCATATTGGATCACAGTTGGCTTATGGTCTTAAACTCACATACGTTATCCTGCACATTGAAGCTCAAACATCCAGTGAAGTAATAATAAGCAAAATACATTTTTGAGAGGAGGGAGGGGGGCTTTAAATTCAAACCATATACTGAACATCTAATCCAGGAAACAAGCAGTACTATGACGCAAACACTCTGCTGTCCTCTAGTGTCCAACCTGCCTGCATGCACTGTGAGATCAGATGCAAACGCTTCCAACTTGCTTTCGTGCAACAGCGCTCCTGTATATAGCAGAGACAAATTCAAAGTGAAGTTTGGTTCACAGAGGATGTCAAGATAGAAGTGCTTCATGTCTAGATGTCTATTGATCCAGGGCTCAAGTCCTAATGTCAAAACACAACACGGATTTTACTGTTTGATTATTTATAGGAAAAAGGAGATCAAAATATGAAAAAGTGTAAATTGTTGGTATAGTCCCATGGGACCAGCTAGTGAAATGTTCTTCTTCCTGACTCCCTACATAGCTTAGTTGATATGAGCTTTTGTTGGGAGTACTTTGTTGTCAATAACTACAGAATGCGAATCAGAGACAAACACGCACCAGAGATTCTTTAAATACTAAAAATAATGCAGAAGGGTGCTTTGAACTCGGCTCCCTCCCAAGTTACTGTTCTCAGTATTGTGAGCACTTCTGTGAAGATGATGAAGGGGACAATCAAATACAGAGAAGCCTGTGTGGGAAGACACAATCCCTAAACACACATATACAGGGCAAAGCCCATCCAGAGAACATAACTACAGACACGCCACAGAAGCATTAACAATATGTATTGTAGCCTGTTATACAATATAATGAGCAGACATTTTAATAACTTTTATGTATATTGTATGTGGAGCAGACCAACCTGAGATTGATGAGACACTCAGAATTACCAACACAAGGACACACTGATTACACATTACTAGGCCAGGATCATTAATAACACAAATACACAAACCTTTCAAATGATGTATTATGTAGCAGATTTACTTAATAGACTGAGAAAGGTTGTAGTCCTCAATAATCCTGATTAATTCTTGAAACAGACGGAGGCCAGCTTCTCAGACTTGAACCAAAACCCACATTTCAACCTGCTCAAAAACATATTTCCTGCTTCTTAACAAAACATTATTAAATACATTTACATTGTTTTTAAAAAGAAGCACTCCATTGATTTAATATAAAGCTGGTCAACTTACAACAGACATATTCAGACAGGAGGGGTAAAATCAATGCAACAGAGGTTCTGACATAATGACTTTTGGTGTCTACCATGAAAAATTAAAACCAAGATAATGTTGGCTTCATCTAAAATGTTCTAAATTCAACATAGACATACAAATGTCATGTCAGTGTGTATTGCTGTGACCCTCCTCTAGCCCGTCCCCCTCCAGTCCTCATATCCAGTACCAGGTGGAGCTCATCAGAATCCTCATCACCACCAGTTTCTAGAGGGGGTTTCCTATACTTTATATACTATAAACACAGCTTCACCCCCTTTTCAAATTTGATGACATCATGATGGAGTCTAATTGACTTGAATTCTGGACTCAGAATGAAGTGTATCCTGACTGCAATTACTATAGGAAAAGTGTTGTTACAGATACACTCCGACAGATATGTTCTAAGTCAGATGGATATTAAAGTAACATTATAGAGGACATTATCACCTAACAGAAAAAATTAAATAATGAATGGTTAAATAAGCCTGCCTTGTACAGTAAATACCATGTTCTTCATCACTCTGTAATTCAGGCTTTCCGGCTATAATTCCCAGTCTCCAAATCCAGGCCGAGGTGATATCACTAGGGTCGTTTTTCAATCTGTGGAAAGGTCCCTCTGGTGCCGCTGTCTACGCTGAGTTTTCTAATAAACAATAGCAAACATAAGGGGTTTTAGCAAAGCTGGAGAGGTCGGATTTATCCCAAAAGGACATGTATTACAAGAATTACAACAGAGTATGATTATACCCAAAAATATCTTTATAAATTTAAAGGTATTATTGGGTTAAAAATCCCACGAGGACCAAACCCTGGTATCCCAAGCAGATTGACTTTATTTGTATGTTCCATGATAATTAATTGTCATCATCATCGCCAGGATCGCATCAGTTAACAATGTTATTGCCACCAGCTCCATTACCTTCACTGTCAAATTATATAATTAGATTATCTTAAACAGGCCAGTGACAACAGCTATAATCTGGTGTGTATCTTATTATCAGTTACATATTAATTAGCTTAAATACTGAGGACATTTTGCTTGACGGTGCTTGAACAGAAAAGCCCATTCCTGGCTTTACACATCACTGTGTAAGACAATAATGCATTGTATGTGACATTATTGTTTTAACTCCATAGAGGCTGCATGTACATAACAACTACATCGTGGTAACAATTCATTTGTTCGACAGCTCACAAGTAATCCAGCGGCATTAAATATTCAGCAAGAAATAAAACGAACATCCTGAAACGTCTCGTGAACATGATCATCGGTTGGAACTGAGAGAGCTACCCAATGATGACACTCAGGTAACAATCAGCTGACAGTAAATGTTTATGAAAAGTGTTACTTGAGTAGTTACTGCATCTCTAAAACTAATAATGACCACATTCGCATAGTGGACAACAAATATAATCTGACCCTGATCATGAAATTAGCCTTGACCCAGACACAAAATTGAATTGACACATTATAGTCATGTGATACTGATGTGATTATTAGCATTTGAGTTTTTACATACAATCATCATTTTGTTACTATTTTCTATTGTCTTTTGTGTCCACTTCAGGACAATAGACCACTACCTAAAGGTGGTGGGATATGCAACACAGAGCTGCTCATTATTCCAGTGCAAAAACAAAGGGTGCTGATACTGTATCACACAGACACAAGGCTCAGTAGAGGTACAATACAGTTTTTGCACAATGGAAAATTGCTATAATTCATTATAGAAAGAACAGCGAACATGTGTCTGTGGAGGAGAACAGACAGTAATATTGGCTGCTATTTTCAGTTCTGAGGGAAAAAATTCACATTAAAGTGTCTGAGGTCAGTCGTCAAAGGAATACCCTGAATTCTGGTTTTGATCCATTTTTACTTAATATAAATATATGTAAGCATGATCTGTGGAAAGTGCAGTAGCCCAACGTCAACAGCTACAGGAACAGCGTGAAATATAGTCAATGAATCCTGTTTTGTTACCTGATAGTTTATAGTTTTCACATTAGACTAACAAAGTGTTTCTGGAAATATACAACTGAAAATGCAGCTGGAATTCATGTGATTTCAAGTCAAACCAATTCTAGACATGTTTTTTTTTTCTTTGTTTTTTTTTTTTTTTTTTTTTACAGTGTTGGACAAACTTGGTATGACTACTTGATTCATCCCATGACCACAAGAGAGACAGTAACACAGTCATAATTGCTAGAGCATTTTATAAGATAGTCAAGTGATGATGTGGATAAAAATGTGGAAAACAAGAGCAGAATTTTGTGCCCACTAAAAAACAAAAAAAACTGTATATGGGCTAACTTTGGGCACAAGAAAACAGATGTGTATATTAGAGTGGTCTTTTTGAAATAGAAAACCAAACCACCTTCCTCTCTATCATTTTATTTGTAGTTTGTGTCATATAGAGCAACACAACCAGACTATGAGTTATGCAGTAGAAATGGAGGCTCAGTCACAAAATGCGAATTGCCTTTATCTTTATAACAGTGCCGTCATTTGAATGACTGAGGCTCCCATTGCTTGTGGTTATAAGTTCAGAAAGCTGCTGAGCAACATATACAAGTCCAGCCAGAAAGCAGGGATATGGACAATAGTGCTTCGCAACACATTCAGTCACAGTGAAAGGAAAATTATAAGATCAGTGGAGGCTTAGAGGATAAATGCACAATCACGTCAGACGTCACCACTCGTGTGAGTTTAAACTTTTACGTATGTTGCACTTTAAGCCACATGTTAACTAGTGATGTCACAGCAGGTGCTTTTTATCAGCTGCCAAAGACAAATCACCCGGTTTGACGTCACTGACTGTGTGCAGAACATACTCAAGTCTCAACCCACAGAGAGCAGGACAGCAGCTGTTTCTTACCCTGTCTGATTCACTGTCAGTTCAACCTTTAAATACAGCGCCACACGTCTGTACTGTCACAATATATTGGGCTTTGCTGCCACCAAGTGGACAAAAACCTGTTTTTTCCAGGTATAACCAAACATAACAATGTATTCGACACGCACTGGGGTGGATTTACACATGAACTGCACCTCAGTCATTCAGTCGATGTACAAAATGATCATTATAAAAGACAAAACTGTGCATTTTGCCAATAACGATCACTTGATAGGTATCAATGATTTTTGCTCCTGAGTAAATCCACCCTTTCATCAGCTTGTGTAAATGTTTGATGCAGCAGCACATTCCACCAGCACAGATCATACTATCGAATGCTGTGTGGACCTGGTGCCACCAACCTGTACCAGCTGCTCATGTCTATGCGCATGTGTGTAAAAACAGGCATTGTTTCTGTGTTGTTGTTGTTTTTGTTTTTTTTTGCTTTGGCATGTTAATGTTGGTAATGTCTGTGTGTGAAAGAGAACTGACACAGGAATGCAGCATTAACTGAAATCCTGAGCAAAAAAGTTGGCAACGTTGGACAAAAAGGCAACAAAGCAGGACAAGTTCCATGCTTTCAGTGTGTGTGTGTGTTAAGACGCTGCATGTGTGGGGCGATTATGGGTACTGGATTAATGTCACTCTAGTCTAAAATAAGCTGTTATAATGGCTGCTTTACTGCTGTGACTTAACATGCAAGCCCACCGGGGTGCAAAAATCTAGGATCACCTTTCGGAAAGTGGTCTCAGACTTTTTTGACCCCACTGTATGTGTGTGTGTGTGGTTTTGTGTAAGACTTCATGGGCACAAAGTTCTCTTGGCACAACTGAAGTGTCTGAGGACACACTTTAGACACGCTCCGAGATAATAAAACACCATATAAATATTCAGTAACAACACATATGAATGAAATATACCTGTTTGTTTAAAAATAAATAAATAAATGAATAAACCAGACTTGCAAGCAAGTATAACTGGGTCCAAGCACCCTTCTGCAATTTAGAACCGGAGGCTCATCGACCCAAGCTCATTGGGAAGCCAAGAGCATTGTCTGTTTTACAGAAATAAGAAATAAAAAATAAAAACAACAAAAAGACATGAAAAATTTCTGAAGCTTACAAAGGCATTTAGATTTCAGACATCACTTAAACAACCTGAAAAAATGTCTACTCAAGTATGCAGATGATATAAAAGTAGCAAATTACAGACTGAATTGTATTTTCTTGTTTTGTCACTTGTGGTGCCAAAGTACACAGATAGAAATGTGAAAGCAGTCAGATTTGAAATTGGAGTTCAGTACTAGTGATTTTAAATTTAAGTGGCAAACTGACTACATGAACAAAAACAAGTACTGAACAAAATCTTCCAAGCCAAATAACAAAATAACAATTCGAGTGATTGAAAATTAGTGACAGCAACATGATCTTAACCAGATTAACACAGAGGTGTGTTCGGTGCTTTTTAGTGCTTTTTTTGTTAAGGGGCATTGATGGAGACAATTTTATCCACAAGAGACTGAGATAATGATTAACAGCTGTAAAAATAATTGTCTTTTCATCTCACATTTTCACTCTTTCTGCCTTTTCAGTGGCTGTTTTTTCTTTTTCGTCCTTTTCCACCAAACGGAAACACACTCGTCCTTGTTGTTGTTTATTTTCTCTGCCGGTTTTCTTCCATTAATTATTTCGTCCATTAGTTTTCTTGTGCCCAGTTCAGCTTGATGTCCCCCAAAGCTACCAAAGATCCATCAGCCAGAATCAGTGGATGTGAATGTGTGTCAGTGTGTGTGTGTGTGTGTGTGTGCATGTGTCCCGTACGCCAAACCAGGTCAGCACTCATGCTCTACTTTTTCTTTACAGAAAGTTTCATTGAGAGGACATTCCCTGCTGTCACTGCTGAATCCAGGTTGGATGCTTGTTGTATATTTGTGTGCCTGTGTGTGTGTGTGTGTGTGTGTGTGTGTGTGTGTGTGTTCATTAACATGTCCATTATCTCTATCATTCAAAAAGTGTGTGAAGCATCATTTTTGCTTCATTCTCAGGAAACTCTTCATGTCTCTCAAACTTCATTCTTTCAGTGTGCTTTTCAGTATCATGTCCAAAGTAAGCAGAAAGAGAACGACGGAGACCCCTCCAACATCCAACAAAGTGGCTTTGAAGGGCACTATGCAGGGAAGGTGATGAAATGTTCATCTAACTGCTTCTTACTAGTGTAGCAAGTTTAGTGTGCTTTGTAAAGTATACGCATCAAAGCACTGACGGTTGTGTTGTCTGTGCCAATTGTCTCTCCCTGGGCTGATTTTCATTGAAAACATACCTTAATCCCTATGGATAGTTGTCCGTACCCTTGTCTGGATATGTCTAAAATATCTAAATTTGTGTTGACTGAGCATGGATCAATGCTTTTTGGCACTGCATTTCGCAATGGTAGCCATATTTGCCCCATAGCTATTAGTTGGCCCTGCACAATAGCTATTATTAAGTTACATGCATCTCTATGCCAGCGAACGTTTACACATTTCATAGTGAGGCGATGTTTTAGAGAGCATTGTTTCTTGTTTGCAGATGATCCTTCAAGAGGAGGGGATAGCAGCATGGCACAGTCACAGGGCTGGGCATTATTGATCATATCGTGAGTTTTATTTTTATATTGTAAAATGTTGCCTACACTAAAAATACAAAGCAATCAAAGGTCAAATTTCTATCTGTTTTTATTATGAGAGTGCCAGCTGAGCTCAATAGCTCAAGTTTTACTTCCCATGCAGTCCAATACTGTGGACATAAATGAGATAAAGAGGTTTTTTTCATGCTTAAACACATACTGTGTTATATAGTGTATTGATATTGGAGGAGGGTTTTCTGGTTATTTGTTTTTTTCTTCATACTGCACAGGCCTATCTTTGGGTACAAATAATTAAAACTATAGTACAACTACACAGGCATAACTGGTGGTCATTAGCACTTTACTCTAATCGGTATGAAAGTCACAACCCTTATTAGCAGCCTCTGCCTGAAGTCAGTGTCTTTAAAGGCCAATTTTGCCCACATCTTTTGCTCCTCTATGCACAGGGTGAATCCACTCATCAGGGTACACATTGAATTTGTTCAAGTCTCATTCTATTTCTTTCAAAAATATGTAGACATGAAATAGTGATAGGTCAAACACTTCATATAAGTGGGAAATATCTGGTTTATAAAGTCTTATCCAAGAGGAGAGAGTTCAGCCTGGAGGAGATGTGATATGTGGAGTAAGCAGAGATGAAATCTGAGCTCTGCATCTCCCGGAGCAGGGAGTGGTGTTATCACATATTCACCACTTTAAAAAGAGGGAAGGAATGAGCTGAAGGTGATGGCGGAAGAGAGGAGGGGAAGGTAATGAGAGATGCAGTGAACCTGTTTTGCTACAAGACTCTCTCACTTCACATATAACACAACACATGCTAATTGCAAAAAAAGGGTGTCGCTCCAAGCTACAGTGTTCGTGTTCTAAATAAAAGCAATAGATGTGTTGCTGAGGATTGCACCTCTGCACTTGTAGCTTATGGTTTTCCGAGCAGGGAGGCATGAAGAAGAACCACAGAAGAGGGGATGAAATGGATGGGAGAGTAGGTGGGAGCATGAGAAAGGAGGAATGGGGAAGGTTGAAAAACAGAGGAAGCAATCTCTCCCCTTTTTATGGAATTTTTTCTATCCGCTCCACGTCAGTAATAGATAGAGAGTGGCGGGGAAGTGAGGAGTAAGAGGGCATGAAGAGACATGGAGGAAATCAATGTTTCTCCTCTTTCATCGGCACTGAAAATGTTATGGTTGCTAGTCAGGCATTGTGTGAGGTTGTACAGTCAATCTTAAAGGACCTGAGAAAAAAACCTAATCTGTCCACGGGATCTATTTGATGATGTTACTAAGGAAACTATTTGAGTGTTATTTAGATTTCCTGATTTGATTCAAAGTCAGAGTTGCTGCTCAGAGGGTGTTTTGTCTCTGCCTCAAACCCTGTATCTTTGTTTTCTCCTCCTCTTGAGTTGATCCGTTTGATTATTCTGTTTTGTGACTTTTAAGAATCTGTATGAGTTATCTGTCAAATGGAAAACAAGGTTAAGTGCAATCTGGTTTGTCGTGGTCAGTATATTTTGTATTCTACTTCTTTTCTTTGTCTATTGTCTTCTTGCATTTGCTACTCTCCTCCTTTGGTGTTTTTTACATTTAGCTTTCCAACAGCGTGTCATGGTTTCTCTCCCTCTCTCTACAGTGCATTTTGCAATCCTTTGTTATCTCAACTGTTTCCTCCCTTGCCTGAAATATTGAATAATTCTTGTGTTTTTTCAACATTTTATTTTTTCAATAAGCTGTATTTTTAGGTTGTCACTATGTATTTTGATTTTAGCAAAACTGAACCTTCAAGCTTTCTAAACCCCCTTTTGCCATACCTCTGTTTCTTTTGGAAAAAATACCCACTACCACTCAGCTGGTTTGGAGTCTCTCCACTGCTCTCCAGTTGCTATCTTTAGACTTGTTACTCCTCCCACTCCTATTCTTGCATAGATATATCTGGAAATAGACAATTCTTCAGTCTTTGTATTCTTCCCAAGTATCTGATCTGTCACCACCTCTCACACAATCTCTGTGTAGAAAAGTCCAAAATTGCAAGGCTTTTCTTGCCTTTCCTCATTTCCTCAGACTCCATCTTATCTTGTCCCTGCACTTTCAGCTTTCATCCTCCTCTCTACCAGTGTTTCCTGCCTATTTTTTTACAGTACGCACTGAATCTGGTCAAATCCCCTGTAGCTGTCTCTCTCTGTAGACTTTTTTGTTTCTCCTCCCCTCTTACAGTGCATTCCCCTTTCCCTTCCTACTCCACTTCTCCTTCTCTCTCCTTGTTCCCTCTGTCCTTGATCATTCTGTCTATCACAGAGCTATCCTTACCTTTCATGCTTTGTTTTCACTGAATCCTATCGTCTGTTTCTGTAGTTGGTATGCTGTCAACCAACTCCTTCCTTTCAACTTCATTCAGTTCTCATTACATTCTTTCTTCAGGTCTATCAAATTTTATTTTCCCTCACCCCCCTCCTCTGTGATCCACTGTTCTCTCTCTGTTTGGTACCTTCTTTCATCTCCCTCAGCCTCTTAATGTGTTGATTTTCATGTTTGTCACATGTCGTCTCCAGCATGGCAGCTCTCCTCTCCGTGTATAATGAGGACAGGAAAGAAGAATGCGTCCTGGTAGGATGGAGGACGATCCCTCTCACCCTCCCTCCCCTCACCTCCCCCTCCACTGTCTTGCTCTGTTTCTTCATCCCTCTCTCTTCCTCCTCTTCCCCTGTCTTCCCTTCTCCTCACCTCCTCCTCCTGCTCCTCTTCCTCGTCATCATCCCCTTCTCCTTCTAGCACTCCTCTGGTCTCCTCGTTGTCCTGTCTTGAACCTAACCCAAGGAATCCTCCTCCTCCGCCTCCTCCTCCTCCCCCACCTCCACCACCTCCTCCTCCTCCTCCCCCACCTCCTCCTCCTGCACTTCCTCCTCCATCTTCCCTACCTCCTCCCAGCCCTCCCCCCATGCTTCTTGAATGAAACAGGCTGTTCTGGCGTCCTCCCAGTCTTCCTAGAGAGAATCCACTCCGACTGAGCACCAACCTCCCTCCCATACCCCCACCCCCTGGCCCGGCTGCCCTGATCCCTGCCACAGTAGCGTTCAGGAGGGCAGTGGTTCCCATCGGGGCCCTTAGCCTGGAGGGAAGACTGGAACTCGATGTTGTCCTCCGGCATCGAGGGCAGCTCTGGAGGAGGTAAGCTGAGTTGAACACCACAGGCAGAGCCAGAGGAGGTGGGTTGGTCACCTGGTTAGGGGTGGTGCTTGGAGGCCCAGAGATGGGTGTAGAGACGGTGGGGTTTGTCCCCCCACTTGTATCCAAGTCCATAAGGAGGGCTTCAGAGTAGCTCGGGACCATCTGTTGGTTACAGCGGATGTGCCATTCCAATTCTGTCATGTCCACTGTGTTGACCCGAGAGATGGCTCTGTAGCTGGTCCCGTTCAGACCAATTCCAATCGCAAGTCCTCCCGAGTGGATTCCATTCTCAGTCCCACCTTCAGTCCCATCCCCTCTTCCGCCTCCACCTGGTCCTCCACCACCCCCTCCTCCTCCGCCAGTATCCTCGTCCTCCCCGAACAGCTTCTCCACATGGTAGTGGACATATGCTGTGCGATATTCTGACACAACCCGCAGCGGCCATGACAGCAGAAAAGCTGAGGCTAGCCAGAACACCCTGTGCCTTGAAAACCACGGCTGGTGAGCAGGATCTGGGAACGCCAGGATGTGTTCACGGAAGTCCACATTCTTCAGGTGCATTCCCTCCCTGGCCTCCATGTAATCGTCAAGGCCCTCGTTCTCCCCAAAGAAGCGCGCTCGCTTGGAATAACAGAAGATTACAACACATTAGCTTTGTAAGAATTAGCACCGAAGCAACTGACAGTATTACCGGTGTAACAATCTGTCATAATCAATTTACTGAAAGAATGGCAACTCTCTGAAACCAAAAACCTAAGATTAAATGTGTAAGGAATGCTCTAAGGTAAGATGCATGTCAGGCTAACTAGCTTGCTACCTCCAACAGTAACCAGGCATTACTTCGAAGGCCAAGGAGCACATCTTTAACTAACAACATTAGTTTATGGGTTCACAGTGTTGACAGTGCCGTTTCTTTATTTCACGTCCTCTACATGGATTATCAGCTGGTGAGGATGCCTGGGACATACAGCTTTAGCTTTTGTCTTTCAGTACAGTATCATGTATTCTGCCATCCAGTGCATATCTAAGCCTCTTTAATCTTGTCAGCTATAAACATTAAAAGGTGAGCTGGTTGATGATCTCTTGATAGAAATAAGATAAGACTTCTAAATAGAAATGTTTAAAAAATGACGAACCAAACTATGAACAATATTAACTTAATTTTTGAGCAGCGCACCACAAAACTCATGAAGTCGTTTTTATCATTTTAGAAATATTTCCGAAATAGATACCAGAAACCATTTTACATGCCTTCCTACTAAAAACCTATTAAATCGGCTGCAGACTGTACAGAACTCAGCCGCCAGGTGTTTCACAAGGTCCAGGACAAGTTACCACATAACGCCGGTTTTAGCCTCCATGCACTGGCCTTCAGTGTGTTTAAGAATTGATTTTAACATCTTTCTGTTAACTTGCAATGTAGATGACCTTTTAGTTGCATATGAGCCATTATTTTAGTCTGAGATCCTTAGGCAGAGGTATTTGATCTGTTCCAGAGGCGTCGCTGAAAACTAGAGGTCACAGAGCGTTTGCAGTCAGAGCCCTGGAGCTATGTAACGTGCTGCCTGAGGAAATCAGGTCAGCAGAATCAGTGACCTCTTTTAAATCTCCTCTTTAAACATACTTTTATTGGCTTCCCTGATTTTACTTGATTTTGCCCTGTTCTTTTGCTGGCAACGCTGTGATTGGTTTGTGATTTATTTGACTTGCTTATTACTGTATGGGAAATTGTTTTTATGATCTGCTTGTTTTGAAATTGTTGCATTATGTGAAAAACTCTGTAACGTGGGTTTGGAAAAGTGCTCTATAAATAAAGATTATTATTATAACAGGTCACACTTTGAGTTCTGTCGGTATGTTACCACATTTTATTGGCAAATAACCAACTGATTACTTTGATAAAATGAACATAATGAGTAGTTGCAGCCCTCATAAGAACAGAGTAGAATTAAATATGATGTCTTTTACCAGATATTACCTGGGTGAGGTAGGCAGCTTCAGCACGTGCGCTAGAGAAGCTAAAGAGCAAAAAAAAATCTGTTAATACCTTGTTTATCCCCCAGAATAATAATCTTAACACCAAATTTTTTGATTTATTGTATTGGGGGTTTAACCTGAAACACTTGGTGAAACGGAGGCGAACAGCAGGGTGCAGTTGAAGGTCCAGCAGCTCCTTTGATACGTCTTTGACACCATAACGGGCGTAGTCAAACTCTGAACTGGAGGCATGAGTGTTCACCCGCTCATGGTAGACCTGAGGAAGGAGGGAGCAGGGCATGGATGGAGGGAAAGGGAGTGATAAAAAGGGAGAGGAGGCAGGAGAACGGATGGGCGGTTGGAGAAAAGAAGGTTTAAGTTATTGGGAAGACATTTTAATGTTCATATACGTATCAGCAGCAATAAAGCATGATAACTAAACAGAATGATATTTTTCTTACTGCACACAGCCCCGCTACAGGAGAAATTAAGATATGCATAGCAGTTATTATAAACGTTTTCAAAATCATAACTCAAGGTTGAACAGTGCAGCTATTAAAGAGAAAAGAGAGCAAGTGAGAGAAAGTATTAGTGTGTGTGTTAGGAGGAGTTCCCCTCACCTGTGTGGTTGTGTATGCATCTCCGTTGCGGTATCTTGTCACCTGTCTCGTCCTCCTCACATAGTGGTAGCTGATGGCCTTCCACCAAATACAGGGTGTGGCCTGCTGAAGTCTCTGCACACGCTCGTACACTTCCTGTGTCAAAGGGGTGAATGAATAATAAAAATCTCTTAATTGCCAGATTAAAAATAATGAAAGAAATTGCCAAACTTCCTACAACTGACTTTAATATTTTGAAAAACATGTTTTCCATCAGCACTTTTGTAAAGATTTCCTCCCAAACAAACTTTTTAAAAAATGAGGGTGAACAATCTAAAATATGAAGAAGTAACACTGTAGTTTTTGCAATTGCAGTGCTAGGAGAAACAAACAATTAAGGTCCTATTGTTTGAATCAAGCATAGTTTAATTTGTGTAATCTGGTGCAAAAACAGCACGTGCCAAGGTTTGTTTATGGTGTTATGATTTGCTTTTTACTCTCTATTTAATGCTGGCTTCACCATATGATTTGTGCCCTTGACAGTCCGGACTGACATAAAAAATGTTTTTGTTTTTGGCAGTGGCAGATGAACAGTGAGCACTGTTCTTTCGAAGCAATGTGTTCCTGGAATTCCTGATAATAGACAGAACCGACCAGAGTGGACAAAAGATCGACTGATACCCTCAGGTCAGCTTATTTCCATATGAGTGGGCATTTTTATTTTTTCCCACACTCGAGTAGAAGATTTAGAGTAAAACACTGAAGATTTTTGACTCTATTGCATTAAACAGACTGTTTAGGGGTTCTAATTATCCTGTATTTTCTCTGCACTGCAACTGTCAGCACTGACACTTAATATGACACCATTTTATTTACTTATGCTCTTTATTTTTTTCATTTTGCTGACACTATCATACAACAAGATCCAATGAGTAAACAGATAGTGTCTGGCTCAAGGTCATAGATCTATTGCTAGAATGCTACTGCAGCAGTGGACTCCACAGTCTGTTGAGTTTTGGGTTTACTTGTTTTTTCAAGCTATTGGACTACCTTGCTCATAGCTGAATTCAATGCTAAAACTGGCTATGACAGATACCTGGAATTCAGCATGAGCCAACATGGCTGTCTTGGAGAAGCAATGCCAACACTCCACCAGGTACACCACATAAAGCATAGCCAGGAAGGCCAGGGGGATGTAGACGTAGCCACTAGAGCACGGACTTTCCAGGTGCAGGATGTCGTTATAGTAGGCCGCTGAGGTGGCATCGTCATCAGCCCCAAGAGGTATGGAGGAGGAGCCGAGAACGGGGACCCGACAGAGAGCGCACCAGGCGAGTGTTGCAAAGCAGCCGTACATTAGGAGGGTCAGGAGGAGGCACTTCCAGTGGGACTCCCGACACAGGGAGGAGGCCAGAGACTGTTGGACTGGCCGTTGCTGTGGGGACACAGAGAGAGGAGAGATTAGATGCTGAATGCTGCTGACTGCTCCATGAAGAAGGCACTAGGCCAAAAGTTTGCTTCTTATTTCTTTGCAAACGAGTCTGTGAATATAGTTGTAAAACATCTTCTGTGCCTCTAAAGGAGCTTTGTACATTTTTAGAAAAACACTGGGCTTGGATTTGGAATCTACCACTTTTAGCAGAAAGCCTGCAATACAAACTGAGGAACATGGAAGCAGTAGAGTCCAATCTAACATCATGTTGTTCATACAGCATTTACAAGCAACTGTATCAGAAAACTGTTCACATCAGCCTCTGAGTGGTAAACCCTAATCTGAGATATTTAGAATTCCCAGCAGCTACAATATTTCGTAAAGAAATACAGAAGCATCAACAAACAGTTGGTAAAATGGCTGCTAAACCACCATCACTTGCAGTTACATTTAAATAAAATTCAGTATTGACACAAATGTAATCCATTCAGCTCAGTTAAAAGGATTTATACACTGTTTAAATGCTTAATAGAGCAGAGGCGGATATTGTAGGGTAATCTAAATGACATGACTAAGAGGCGAGCAGTGGGTGTAAGACTCTTGGAATAATGAGAAAACTGGAATATCAGGATGTTTACCTTACCTTCTGCCACCATGTAAATGCAGCATAACTAAAAATGTAATTGAGTTGCATTATGTGAGATATAGTATGTAGTGATTTTGGAGCTTGACCCATACTACTAGAAGTCAGGGTATCACTGGTACAGGTATTACTGGTAGCTGCGCCGATTAAGACCTGACTGTTTTATTCTGTCTCTTGCAAGTCCCCCAACATTATAAAAGCACTAACTCACTGGAGTACTCTTAATGTATTTTGAGTGTGAACCACTTTGCTTCTAGTCTCACCAGCTGTCACAAGCTACAGTCTATTTATGCAGAGACATCCTAATAGTGCTACGTGCAAAACTTGAGTACAGCTTTTTTTCTGATTCAAGAACCATTTCAATAGAGTTGGTGCTTTGTGCTTTTACAATTTCCATAACACGTGTAACATGTGTGACGACTTGTTTTAACACTGAACATGACACATTAGCCAAAATTTAGGTGAAAGCAGATTGAGCTGAGCCAGAAGATTTTTTTATTTATAAATTTCTACGTTCTCATGTTAACAGGCAAGACTATAATAAATAATATAGTATGCTTCACAGAGTTAATATTTAATCATGTCTGACATATGAAAATGAACGCAGCTATCGTGGTAACAGCAAATATTTGTCATGGTAGCAACACAGATTTTATCTACCTGGTGACGACCTGGTGAGTTTTTAATAATCATTAACTTCCTGTTTGGTAAACAGTGTCATATTTCAGACCAAGTGTGTAAGCTGAGGTCTTGCCCGAAGGAATGCATTACACCGCCTCATACCCATCATCAACCCATATGATAAGTGCTGCATATTAGACACACAGACACACACACACAGTTTATGTCTCTCTCTAAGTGCACACTCTGACACAACCTCAGTTGCACTGTGAAGACATCATATTACAGTGCACTCAAACACACACACACACTCAAACACACACACACACACACACACACACACACACACAGTATGCATTAGATACACAAACATGGATAGTCTAATGTGCCCCCTCTTCTCTCTCTTGCCATCGCTCTATCCGTGCACACACCAGCGTGCACGGTCTCAGCATTGTAATGCAGCCAGCGGAGAGTATGTGAATAATTTAGATGAGAACGATGCTTCTAGACTGTTCTCTAGCTAACTGACTCCACTCCAACATCAGCAGCGTGTCACTGCTGCTGCAATTTATGTGTGTGAATGAGTTTGTCTCTGCATGTCAGAGACAAAGAGAGAGGGAAAAACACCCTTAACACTCACCTGTGCCGTTTTGTGCAGGATAACATGTGTGTAAGGAGTGTTTATTTATTTGTCTATACTTGCATGTGCCCCCCATTTGTTGTTGTTACGCTCTGCCTCGTACTGAATGTGACATGGCGAAAGACCAACACAGCAGATGAAAAAAAAAAAGAAAAGAAAAAGATGGGATGACACCAGTGTCCTCTCCTTCTCTGCCTGTCCTGTCAGCACATCACTCCCTCCAGCTATCCAACACACATGCCCCTCTCTCTTTATCACTCCCTCCTTCTCTTCCTCTCTCGCTCATACACACTTTCATTTCCTTCATTGTCTCCCCATCCAGCACAATGCGGCCACAATTTGCTATCCACTAGTATATTTGGCTGGCTGCAACACACACACATACACACATGCACTGGCTTTCCTGTTTTGTTTTTTTTTGACTACTGTATGTCAAGGGCAAGTGGTGAAAGGCGGAGTGAAGGGCACCTAAACTTAGTTGGTCTCTAGAAATCCCTCTGCAAAAGCTGAGGTACTTAAAAAACAAAGACAGGAAAATTATCAATGGCATCAATTCAAGATCACATTTTTCACTTCCTGTCTGCCTTTTTTTCGCCACACGCCCCTTCCTTTCATAACATAATCTTTTTTTTCTCTTCCCCGAATCTTCCCTCCCACCTCTAAGCATTTACTCTCCCATCCCAACCTCAGCCTCTCTCCTCCCCTTCCACCTCACCCCACATCTCCTCTGTTACATCCTCTCTGAAAGTCTGTCTCTAAGTGGATTGATTGGGCTAAAAGTGTAATGTAGATAGAGAGAGAGAGAGAGAGCGAGAGAGGCAGGGAAAGAGGGTATGAGGAGCGTGAGGGAGACAGAGAAACGGTCATGAACTTTTCATGAAAGCAAGTATGAAAGAAAGCAAAATGAGAGAGAGAGAGGGAGACAGAGAGGGAGAGAGACTAAAGAGAAGGCAGCAGTGACAGACTGCACCTGTCTCCAGGGAAGTCCACTGCCAAAATCCATCCCTCTCGTCCTTTCCTGCCCCCCCACCCCGCCTCCCTGTTTCTCTCATTTTATTTTGCTGGCTCCAATTCTCTCCTGCCCTTTCCCTCTTACCTTCTGCAGATTAATGCTGCCAAAAGAAGAGAATATTCTAGCAATAAAAAAAAAGAACCTGCGTGGGTCTCGGCCGACATTTTCATCAATGCCCAGTGAGGAGGAAATCCGCCCTGCGACAGGAGTCAAATTATACCTGTATGCACTTATTAGTATTTGTCAGTGAGAGCAGTTCTCTTTCCCATAGGAAAAGACTGTGCTGCTAAAATAAAAAGAGAGAACAATTAACTGTGGCCTGACAACACCTGCTGGTGCAAAACTCTGCAGCTTTTTGGTTGTGTCATGTTCCTCTTTCTGTTTCAGCTGAGTCTGTTGAGCCTCGGCTCTTGTCTCAGGCAGGAAGAGATCAAAGGGAAATCTCATTCTCCGTGAAATCATTATGAAAAGAAATCTATACAGCCTCGTCTGGAGGGTGTCGACTTTCATTTTTTCATACTGAAAGTTTGGACCGCCCTCTTTGAACAGGGCTGAGACAGGGCAGGTCTTACATGACAAATCTGACAAATTCATTGACTTAAATGCGGTGCCTAAATTTTCATTAGACAAATCATTATCTAACACTAGGCTGAAAATGCTGATAAGACAGCTGTCTGAAGAAGAGCCCACACAATCAACATGATTCCTTGACTCCAGGCTGTTTTTTGAACGCAAATAGTTGTTTTTAAAGAAGCACTTCAGAGCTCTGCTTGGATTTTGCAGGTCCTGCACATACTCTAGTTTTTTCTACTGACACTTTTATTGATTGGATTTCATTCTTTTATAATCTTTTTTTTAAATTTGGAAAAGCATAGCATCAGTATTGCTGCAATACACATACCCTTATGTGTTTCATCCAGGTGGGTAGCTCTGCCTTTAGCCACAGCCTTTTTTACTTGCTGCCAGAAGCAATCCTATCAGTTTCTTATCGCTGATATTACACCCTTCAAATAAGATGTATCACATCAAAAAGGACTGCAGAATCCAAATATGTTATCTGTATGTATGTTACTGTTATAATAGTTTTATGAATTTCCTTCCAATAAAAGGCACAAATACCTGGCAATTCCAGAAAATATGGAAATGATTGGCATCATCTATCCCACACAGTGTCCAACATCTACCACCTCCTCCACTGATGTTTTTGCAAGGGCGTAATAAACAACCTTACAATATTTTTCAATAGAATTCTCCCCATGTCGTTAAACTAGTTGAATTCGCTTGTGCTTGACATATTCTGCCCCAGCCCTCCATCCTTTCCATCCTTCTCATTCATATGCAATGTATATTCAGACTTAGACTGGAGAATGCTATTATACATTCTGGAGATAATCTTATTACAGGTTGTGGATTTGGATGTTGACAGTAAATGCTGACAGTAGTTGACAGTATTTTCATGATTCCGGTGCCTCGTCTCTAAAGCTGCACCCAACTTCTGGTCAAAATAATGCAGAACTCGGACTATAGAAATCATTTTGTCCCAGACCATGTTTTTTCATATGGTTTAAAAACTCTTGAATATCCCACTGTCAACAAATGTAAAATAATCAGTCTACCCTTTGTGTTCCATTTTTCTATCATCACATCTTTTTGGAATAAATTTGGTATCGTAAGCACACCATCCTAACAGTTTAGATGATTCATCTAGTCAACATAATTTTAATTTCTCTTGCCAAGTTTTCAATAATGTATTCATCTTTCTTTATCATCTTCTTTGTAATTCAGTGTCTGCTAGCATCACTGCTAACGGTATCCCTTCTTTTAATTTCTTTCCCTTTTGCCGAGTATGTTGGTACACACAAGCAAATTAATGGCCTTAACTGTGCTGCACGGTAGTATTCTTTTACTGTAAGTAGAGGAGGCCCATGCCACGGCATTCCTTTCTTATTTGCAAAGTTTTATACCTGATCCTGGCTTTTTCCCCACAATTAGTACCTGGATATCAACCTGTCCCACTCCATACACTGTATCTTCACTGGGAGAGTCTAAAAAAGATATTGCGTTCATGGCAAAAAATGTATTTCAATTGACTCTTTTCTGAACTCAGATTTAAAAAAGGAATAACATTTTTATCTTTGCATTAATTGCACCGTGGTTAAGGTCAAATCATTTTGAGATATCTTTAGGCAGGTTGAAACCCAGCTACCAGATTGATTCTGCATCCAATTTCAAATTATATTTTACTCTAATATGGCTGGATGGGCTGTAATTAAATGTGATTACCTTAGTTTTCTGTATATTAATCTTGTAACCTGAGAATGCCCCATATTTTTCTAGAAGGATCAGTGGTTTTGGGAGTTTACTGTGTAGGCTGTGTTGGATATATCAATACGTCATCAGCAAATAGAGCCAATTGTTGTTCCCCCGATAACACGCCTATCCCCTTGATATTGACATTGTGCCAGCTCCATCGGCTTGATGGTTCGGTAAACAGGGAAGAGTGGTGAGGCACAGCAGCCTTGTCTGGTTCCTCGTTGTGGGATGAATAAATTTAACAAAACGCCATTAATTTTTATCCTTGCAGATGGTTTCTTGTACAGTGCTTTAAATGTTTCAATTACAGACACATGAAAGCTGAATTTTGATAACATTTTGTATGAGACAGACCATCGGACTGAAAGTCAGTTTAAACTTTTAATGGCTGTCTCTATTTTCTGTTGTGTCCAATAATGTGCAGTGTTCTAATATTATCTTGTGTTTGCTGAATTGTTTGTTGAGACAGTGATAGTGTTAATAAGTTTAATGTTTACTGTTTTGCATTGCGTTGCATTTTGAATGAATTAATAAATAAATAAATAAATAAATGAGATGCATTACTTAATTCTCATCCATCCCAACTTAAAAAAAAGGAATATAATATGTTGTAGACTTGTGGTACACAGATCCTTCAGAACGACATGCTGATGACTCTCAACACAAAGGCATCTAATATAAGTAGCCTATATTGGGTATATTATCTCCCTCCCTCCAATCTTTCCTTTCCACTTTGTAATTAACTGAAAATTTAATTTGGAAAATTCTACATTTGAGGTTTAGACATTTTTACAAATCCCTCCTTGTATCAAGGGGCTCTTGTAGAAAATGTGTATTTTCCTCTCCCCCTCTGTGTCTGTGCTCATACTGATTCAGCTGGTTAGGTGTGACTGGAGCAGCTATAATTAGCAATCCTAGCATGTGGGTGGCAAATGAAGTGAGGAAGTGAGGAAAGGAAAATGTGCTGTTGATGCCTGCAGTACACTGTTAAAAATGATGTGTCATTTCAACACAATTGGAAAGAGTCGTTCAGGATGTCAGGTTTTCTATTACCCTCTGGAACAAGAAATTAATCGTTGGCACTTGATGAGTTAGGGAAATAAAATGTATCATCATATGCTCACTAAAAAACCCATCATTCCTCTATTACAAATAAATTGTTCAGTGGAGACTGAATGACAATTATCAGCAGGTAAGATGCAGGTCTTCTGTTAATAAATGAAATACAATTGAAAGCAGTAGTCAGCCTACATTTCCGCTTGAATTCACATCAGTTACAATACTATAGATACAAATGGTGACAAATATTCACAGCAGAATAAAGAACCAAAACATTTATTGAAACTTTTAAAACAACCCCTGTAGCACAGTTTACTATTATGCAGCCTGTCTGCATGATCAGTTCCAATAGTCTTTGTTTTACCAATATATGGTAAAAAAAAAAAAAAAAGTCTCACTGGTCAGTCACTTTTTGTTTCTCAATTACATCTCATGACAAAAACAATATAGGAACCACAGATTTGATAAGGATTAATAAATACATCAAATTTCATATTTATGTTAAATATTAGTCTCAGGGCAATGGGAGCAATGCTGCAAACTGCCATCTTATTAGAGGCAGGTGAAAATAAGTTGAAATTAAATCAAATGACCAACTAATTCACAACACTTGTAAAGTGCAGCAACCCATTCATAGCAACTTGCAGGTGCCTTCACACTGAATATTAGCTCTTATGAAATTTCTGTCCAATTAAACATCTGCAAAATAACTTGTATAAAAAGATGTTAATATGCTTTGTGTTTTAGATAAAGCACAGAAAAAAAAATACAAACTTGGTTGGTATTAATTCTAGATGAAGTGTTTTGCTTTGAATATTACATGGACATACGATCCCCAGGAAAGCAGTGTTTCCCACAGCACATTTGCTGTTTTATTCTGTCTTCTCCTGTTTAGCAACTGTGCTCTTATTTATCTTATGAAACAAATTCTCTAATTCCCATGATGCTAGCCAGGCTGCTGTTGTTTACTGTTTTCAATTCTTATTGCAGACTGCCTTTTCTATCCATCCCCCATCAAAACTGTCAATGTTCACTTTTTTGTGTAAAAATGGCTTCATTTAAGGGTTGCACAATTCTATAGAAAATTACAATCATGTTTTCTCTATTTATTCATGAAACCATTTTCAGTCTGGTGTGGTGAAGCACTGATAGGGTTCCTGTTATAGGGTTAGGGATGTGAGGTCGAGGATTTTGGGGTTGTTTGTAGCTGTAATATTTGTCATACTGCATTTTGTTTTTATGTTACAGTAGATAGTGGCACAGATTTTGTGTAACCCTGAGGTGCTCCAACCATGGCAAAAATCGCTAGCAAAGCACTGTATGTGCTTTTGACAATCATCGTCTTTCAAAGATAAGTCTGGCAATATACTGTTTTTTCTTACTCCACAAATCCAATCACAAAGCCTAAACTAACAATGTTTAGTCGTTATCTCAATACTTTTGGACTTCCCGATCCAGTCTGGCATGAGGCCATTTCTTCCTAGTGATGAAGTGAATCTTTAAGAGAAGGTAACAAATATGTAAAAAATGGGATGACACCAGCTCTAATCTTTAAATGAGAAGTTCTTATACAACATAAGGTGTTTCTTTCTTTCAGTACAAGCATAATGTTTCTGTCTGAATAAATTTGTTCCCTCTTTTCTTCTTGCAGGTTTTTCTTGATTCTGATTTTGTTCTCATTCTTTATTTTGTTTTCACTTTATTTCTATCATGGCACTCATAACTCTCTCCCACTTTAGATTTGTCTTTTTCCGACCCTCTTCCTGTGCACGGTTCCTCATTTGGTGGAACTAAGTCTTATCATCCGTTGATGAAACATGTGGAAATATTTAAATCACTTTGTTTGATGCAACAGACTTCCCTGCTAAAATATGGCAGAACCACTTCCAAGTTAAACTGAGAATCATGTAGCTCTACTTCACTTTTAACAACGCTTGTGTGAGTGTTCATTCAAACCCATGTGAGTAAATAAAGTTAAAAAAATATGAGTGTGCAAGTGCTTGAGAATGAGAGTCAAGTAGCGAGACATGGGAGGATGATGCTGTACACTCCTTGACAGACAGGAAGGAGATCAGGAGAGGAAGATGAGAGAGTAATGGAGGCAGAGAACACATGCAGACTGAATTCATTGCATTACATTGCACTGTCTGCACTGTAGGCATATGGATAAAGACAGGAGAGTGGCAGAATGAAGTGAAAGGCATCATTTAACAGGCTTACTGACTCCACATATTATGTGCCTAAGGCTTTAAATTTCAACCAAAAGTATCTAATGTCTTCGTTAAACCAGCCTTATAAGTAGTTAGACAATATTTAGAGCTAATTAGAGCTAAAACGATTAGTCGATTAATTGACTATCCAATCAATGGAGAATTAATGGCCGCTAGAATGAAATGTCTGGATTTGCTGCTTTTTAAGGTTCACGGAAATTGCAATGCATTTTTCACTATTTTTTACCTTTCACACAGAAAAAATCATCAAATAATCAGAAAAATAACAGTCTGATTAACTGACAATGAAAATTAAAAGTGTGAAGGAGTGACCAAGACCCTAGCCTATGGAGCAAGTACCCAGTTCTGTCTCACCTGACCAGCAAGCGTGACACCAACATATTGCCACTGGTACATACGTCACGACACACCCCACCTTTCTGCTCAACTCCACACAACTCCATGCAGCAAATATGTGAATAATTTGTACTAGTAGCCGATATCAGACTACCTAAGTAAACCCCACTGTGTATTTCTTCCTCTGTAGTGTAGCCACTTCCTTATCGTCCACTGCATCACATACACTAGTCTTGCTCTTCCTCTAAGGGTATAGACTGTCATCATGTTAAGCGGCAATAATGTAATAAAGTTTTTTCAATCATAACCTACTGTATTTATCAAGGTTATATTATTATAAAGGGGATGTGTTTGAATAAATCATGCTGCGGACCAAAGTATAGTAGTAGAGGAGGCAGTGAACTGCTTAGGACGAAGAGGTTACTTGCTAAAGATGTGTGTGAGTGTGGTGGGGGGCAGCAAAGTGTTGTACTGAAAACTGTAGTCATATTCAAGGCTCCATAGTTCATGTGTAAACTTCAGACAGATATCATTTTAAGTCCATTGCATTATAATGGTTCAGGAACAGGAGGATTGTTGGGGGAGACCTGTACAAGGACGGTGATAAATGCTCAGGAGGTTGGTATATTTGATTGGAAAATATACTGCAGAATAAAACACACTGCCAGTTATATACTAAATTCCCTGTAAAACACTAGTGTAAATAAATAACCATACTGGCTGGAGGTGTTACTCAGTGATCTAACCATTCACGTGTGTCAGTGTAATTTTGGCAGAAATGGTGGGTGTGTGGCTCAACTGTGATGTCACCCTCTAGTGTATTTCAGTGGTGACAGCTGGCAGATGGTCATACTCTACTATAGACTAAACCACCTCTCCCAAGCGTAACACATCATACAGCGTTGCCAGACATATCACATCAATACTGTGGCTTTATTTCTAGTCAGGCATTTAGAGTTCCCTCCCCTCTCTGTTTACCTAAACCACAGCCTCATCTCAATTCATATTAAAGCCAAGGTCCTGTTCCGTGTCCTTGCTCTAGAACAAGGCATGAAGGACTTGGGAGCAAAACGTGACTCGCTCACGTCCACAACAGCAACGACAGGTTTTGTCAATGAAAGACCAGGAGTCGACATATGTGGTGTGTGATGTAAAAACGACGACCAGCAATGACATAAAAATAGAAGGTGATTCTTGAAGGGGTAAAAATATGCGCAACTTTACACTAACTGGTTTCTTTCTAGCCACGTATAAACAACCACGTACTCGTGATGGGAAACGGAAATTTTTTTTTTTTTTAAATGTCCTTCCTTACCTGCTCTCGTCCTGACCCTTCCTCCAAAATGGGCTCTTCTGCGGTGGCCGTCTCCTCCTCCGTCTGCATTTTCCCTCTTGCCACTCCTTCCCTCCTTAGAATCAGGCAGCTCCCACCCCGGTACCGTCCGAAGGCAGGGACCTCCCCGGCGGAGCAGCGAGCTCGGTCACCCCATCCGCCGCAAGTCGGTATCCAATTTCACGATGGCGGGGCCTGCGGCAAATAAGCATCATCTACTCCGGATTTAGCAGCACCCACTCGCCTCCTCCGTGTCTCTCCACCTGCTATACCGCTCAGTTCTCCTCTTCTACCCGCTCCATCCTTGCTCAGAGCCAAATGTGACAACGCACCCAAAGTCAAAGCCCGTCGCCCTCCCTGCCTAAACCGTTTTCGCTGCCGCTGCTTGCCTCTCGTGATGCTGGAGCTACGAGCGTGCGTATGTGCACGTGTGCGCGCGTGACCGACAGCGCAGGAGAGCCAACCACAGCCAAGGATTTCACCACCTGCAGCTGCACAAATGAAGCAAGACACTCATGAGCACAAGATGCTTATAAGGTTTTAGCGAGCAACGCAGAGGATAAATAGGAGGCGTCGAAGCACGTAAATGACAGCAGCGGTGACTGTCATTATTCAGCTTTGTTTGGCCCTGGTTGCACCTTGCGTCGGGTCTCCGTTGACGTCATATACCAACATCCCCACCCCCATCTATTCACCTGAGTACACGCACAAGCGCGAGTCTCCCCTGTAGAGAGAGACAGGCACAAAGTCAGGGGCAAGCATCCATATCCTGCCAAAAAAGCCGAATTAAAATGGCCACTGCTACTATTTATCAACCTGTCTTAGGAAAACACACACGCTCCAAATATTTTAACACAGAAGCCCAAAAATCACATGCTACAATTATTTCCGTGTATTAATAAAGGTTTTATTTTAAAGAAAATATCAAAATCCATCAAAATATTTGGTTTGTGAGGAATAAAATAAAGGAATGTGGTATGGCGATAATTGGACAAAGACTTGAATAATGTGACAACTGATTGAAGATGATGGTTTTGTGTATTCCTGGTGACTAGTAGTGCCAGTAGGATGTCCTGAAATTTACAAACAAAAACAGGTTCAATTATACTGATGGTACAGCAACTGAACTCAGAGGTGTGAGATTTAAATTTAATTTTTTGGTTTGAGACACTGACCTGTTTTTGCTGCCGGACTGGGCAGGAGGGGATTGGTTCATCTGTGTATGACTCCCTGGCCAACCGGTAAGCTGGAAGACAATTCAGGTACTCTGGAGCCTTTCTTTTTGTGTACACTGGTGTGGTCCTTGAGCCAAATTTCATATAACCTCTCATGAAGGATGGGTGAAATTATTTAAGGACCAAGATCACTGTATGTTTTCAATATGCAGACATGGCTGAACCACTCACTTGTTGAATCAGTAGAAATTTCACAACTTCATTTTATCTTCAATTTAACACAAATTCAGTTTCCTTCCTCTGAGGAAAATTTGACAAAAACTGAAAACAAGATATGAGCTAGAATACATAAATTTATGCTAAAATGTAATTTCATAAAATATTTGCGCACAGATATTTAGTAAACAATGCACGCAGGTTGAATAGTAGAAATTTAGTTCTTGGACAAAAACTTATAAAAATACTTGCTACTAAAAAGAAAAGCAAAGGTTTCTTCCAAAGTAAAGCATTTCTTGAGGAGTTCAAAGGATATTAGCAGTGACAGGCAGGTAGAAGATATCTGTTTCCGTGTGGATGACAATATCCTGAGAGATGTATTTTTTTGGCTCTACCTCTCCTGCTTGGGCTGCACACATGGCAAACAGTTCAACCTGCAGTTCAACCTGCAAACCAGCAGCCACCTAGACAGACAGACAGTTCACAGCATATGTAGTTTGTTGTCATTACCAATGCACGCTACACCTGAACAACTCACTAAGTTAATATATTTATCTTTAAAAATGTATTTATACATCAAATATGAGTTAATTTGGAAAAAAAGCTAATTCAAATATCAAGCCAAACATTCATTTGAATCATAACTTCCAAATAGACACTTACAGGCCCTGGGTTGTAGATGACCCGGAGGCCTGTAGTTGGGGGAGGCTGTTTCACATGGAACCTGGCAAAGAGACAGATGAAAATAAACCACAAATATTTACAGGTCAAAGTGTTCCCTTCAGCCTTGAAAGTGACCCAGAAATCGCATGCACCTATGTGAAGTCCAGAATGGCCTGTGTATTTAACTATTCATCCTTTCATCTACCCATACCTGCAGGAGTCAACACCCACATTCTTCATCACCACAGTAATGGCAGAGGAGGTGCCCTCCTGCAGTGTGCCAAAGTCCACGCTGGGCGGGAGGAGCTGGAAGCCCCTCACTACAACATTTGGATAAGTCTGTGAAATTGTACGACACTTCCTCCTCACTGGCTCTTCCACTGATAGGAACTGGAATATGGGACACAGACAGAGACATGTGTGAATACATGTGTGTACAGTATTTGTGTGTCTGTGATTGTGACAAAGGCACATGTACAGTAAATGGTATTTTATTGCATGATAACAGGATATTAAGGGGGAAATGGGTCACAGACTGCAAAACAGAAACATAGTGAAGGTAGTTAATTCATCAACATGTTCTACAGTGGCATATCACCACCTCTAGATGTCAGTTTAGGATACTTTTTAATATTCATAGGTGATAAGTCAAACTTAGGAATGTCAGCTGGATACAGCACACACTTTGGTAAAAACAAAAAACATTTCACTTTATTAGTTGTGTAATGTAATTAAATGTGCAATCATTTGAATTTAAAACCCAGGTCATCCATTAACAAGAATAGGATTTTTGTTTAGGAAGCTTTAACATGTAGTGATATATCACATATTTTATTTTTCTAACTGCATGTGTCTAAATGTTGTGTGTGTGTACCTGTTGATTTGGTACACTGCAGGGTTTAGAACTGAGGATGGAGGTTGGTAGTCTGACTTTAGCCCTCCTAGGCTTCCCTGTCACATCCACCTGGACTGACTTATAAGGCCCCGATGAACCCCTCAGACTGATTTCACCTGACATGGATGCACACAAGAACATATTCATTAATTCATATGCAGTTTAAAGCATTCAATCAACCTAACCTGCATGACATCCAACCCAGAAATAATCTGGAAATCTCACTGTGAATCATACAGTGTATTTTTGGGGATCATGGCCAACACCTTTAAACTGAACCGAAAAATAGGCTTTACCAGTATTGTATGTCTTTCTTACCATGCCTTCAAGAAATGGGACAAGTTTAATGTACCCTCGGGCCTGACGATGCTTTAAATAGAATTCAGACTACGCCCTCAAAATGTCCCAGCAACATTCACTGTAGCTCCTGATTGATTATACTATTCCACAACACTATGTTTTTAGCTAATCTGAGAATAGACTGACTTGCTGAAATCACTGATTGGGGGATTCATTTGAACATAGAATAAAAGAGAAGGGTGAAGGGCAAACCGGCAGTCTGAGGTGTGGGGTTAGTAGGTCTCATCTCAGGCATCCTGTCACTTCCTGCTGCATGACTAAGAGGAAAACATCAGATGTTAAGCAGTGTCACGACAACGACTGAAAACATAAATTAGACAAGCAATTTATGTAATAAAAATATAAATGTTGTGTCATCTTCTACATCTAAGTGAAAACTTAGATGAAAAACCTAAACACAGGAAAAGCAAAAAACAGTTAATAACATCGTTTTCATCATTACCTTGCTGACTGAGAGGGTGTTGGGTTTAAAGGTCGTGGGGCTGCAGTGACAAATACAAATACATTATATTAAACACTATGCATGTTAATCAAATCTAAAACTATTGCTTCTATGCATTTGCCAGTGGCAAGTTTTGCCAGTTTTAGAAAATTCAGTTCAATTCAGCCTCAGTTTCCCCGTACAGATTCCCGACAGGAAACCCTGAAAAATGAGTTTGACCTTAGTAGCTCCTAGTAAATACTGCCAGTATAATAACTTACTGTTCTCTTGTGGGGCATCTTTGAGGAAGGTCTCAGCACTGTCTGACCTGGGGATCGGAGGAAGATCCATGGATAGTCTCCTCATGTCTGGTGTTTGGTGCCGGAGCAGATTCTGAAAAACAAGGCATGATGCTGTGTCTCTTACTGTCCGCTGTGTATTTCTGTATATAAATTCAGAAATGTTGCATCAATGTGTGTTTGGACTTATGGGTTTTATCATAATAATGCTGACTCACAATACTTTAAGAAAGTATAGTTAAGTATATATATTAAATAGAACACATACAGTACCTGGTATATTGGAATATTTTCTGGGTGGAAATAAGGAACAATGTTCTTCCTTGTTAGAGCCATGCTACAAGCCTTCTCCTCACAGAGCTCCAGCCTGAAGTACACATGTGTGCAGAGATAATTACTCATGAGTTGAAGGCTCCTAGTACAAATTCAATGTACTTGTTGTGGTAGTATTTCACACCTTTGTCCAATATCTATAGTGCAACCATACTTTAGTAATATTGCAGTAGCTGTGGTAGATGCTGTAGTTCTGTTCCACATAATTTCATTCAAAGGAGAATTACAGCAGTAGCCTCACAGAAAATGAGGGGCTAAAAGCTATTTCCACAGTTAACACACATCAGTGTGTCCACAGATGTCAAGAAGATGCTCTTGTGAATGCAATTTTATAAAATACTTATTTCAAATGTTATTTCAGTGCATTAAAGCGCCTCAGTGAATGTTGATGTGAAACTTTACCAGAATCAGTGTTTTTTTTTAACTTGATACAGTTACTGAATGTCAAGGTAATGGTTAATTCTCATGTACCTGTACCTTTATATTTACCTGTATTGTGCGCGTTTTACTGTCCATTTTGACTCTTTTCCAATAGTGATGCTGGATAGAAGAGGGGGGTTTAAAGGATATTAATACAGTTTAAAAAAAACCTTTTAAATATATATATATATGTAACTGTCATTGTAGAGAATGTTACATTATCTATTCATGTTTTGCATTTTAATATCTCTTACCTGTCACTAGCTACAGTTGCTGTTACTTCTGAAACATCTGACTGCTCAACTTGGGCTCCAACACCTCGGCTGTACAAACTGCCTATGTCCACTGTGGAAACACACAGAGGAAAATGTGACAATTTTTCATATAATGTACAGTAGGTGTGATTAATTAGTTAAAACTGATCAGGTAAAACCAGAGAAGGACAAATCTTCACACAGAACCAAAACATTGCAAGAAGCAGTCACTCACCTGAGGTCTTGTCAAAGATGTGATCTGCATCCTCTTCCTCTGCGAAAGACTATAAAATACATGATTCATTATTTTACTACGAGTGCACATTTGTGTGTCTGTGTGTGTGAGTGTGTGTGTGTGTGTGTGTGTGTGTGTGTGTGTGTGTGTGTGTGTGTGTGTGTGTGTGTGTGTGTGTGTGTGTGTGTGTGTGTGTGTGTGTGTGTGTGTGTGTGTTTTTGCTGACCAGGACCAAATTGAGCAGATCACTGGCTTGGGCACTCTCTTCCTCAGTGCGAGGGTCTTTAACCTTCATCTCCTCTGATCGCTGCTCCCTCTCCATCAAACTCTCTATGTATTCCTACAGTCAAAGCCACATTTCAACATTTGTCAGAATTTTGTAAAAACTGTCTATAAAAGTCACAATTGAAAGTAACAAAAGTCAGATTATTTTCAGGTGCCTGGTATTTTCTGTAACCCGCTTCACTTTAAACCAAGTGCTTAAGCATCATTCTAACCTAATTTTTTTAGGGTAAAGTATCACATGACCATTTGTCAGATAAGGGATGATGGGTAAGTTTCACCTTCAGCCGTGTGTCTATATTATTTTTGAGCAGCCTGGTGAATGGTCGGTGCTGGTACAGTTCCCTCATCTCGAGGACTTTAGGGCAGGTCCTGACAGGTTGGTGCTGTTCTTCACAACCACCAGACTTCTCTCTCAGAGTCAAACCTCGTCCCATGTTGGTACCAAATTGAGGACCCGGGCTCTTCTTCTGAAACAGAGAGAGCGACAAAATGGAGAGAAGTGTCAGTGACTGGCCCTGAGTGTGTTGTTGGCCTATGTGTGCATGTACAATATATTTATGTGTGCCAGTACCTCTACAGAGGGGAAGTCATGCCAGCTGCGGTTTCTGAGGTTGGGAGGGGTAATATCAGGGTTCTGTTTCCCTAGCATCCACTGGGACCACACACTCTGGTGACTGGGCTTTAGGATGGTAATGCCAAATTCATCTGGAATGGTCACGAGCACAAACACACCTGCAAACTTAACACATTATTTTCTGGAGACAGAATATTTCTCTCTTCCTCTTTCATGGGATAACATAATAGGTAAAGAGCACTCAATTTCACTCAGATAATTAACAAATTAACAACTATCTGAAAGAATATTACGCTTTTAACTAAAACATGGCTATACAACACAATAAAACAATTCTTACTGAATTATCCCCTCTGAAATGTAATTTCAGATTCAATAAGGTTCAATAAGACTAAACATTTTATCATATTATGTCTCTTAATTTAAATGATATTGAACAGTGCACCTTGTGTGTCTGGCAGGGGTTCCTTCAGCAGTGCTATGGTAGGGTCAGAGTACGCCTGGTAGAGCAGCTCCTCTACAGTTTGAGAGCTCAGCAGTTCAGTACCTGAGCCATCCTCGTGTACCAGAAACAGCCTGGAAGATGAGATATCTTTTCAAACTTTCAGTAACACTGACATCCACAGAAGTAGTATAATGTTACTGTTAAGAACTGTCATGCTAGTACTAATATTGAGGGATTTAACTATTTGGATAATTTGCAGTCATCAGTTAGTTGTGGACTTTCTTTTTCAGTATTGAAGTTGAATAGTAGAATGAATATATGCCCTCAGAATGGTCGTTATTACAGTAGCGGACCATTCAGAAACTTTTTATGAAGTGAAAAAGCTTCATTGGGGTGGAAATATCAAGTAATTTACTGTACATACTGTATGTATGGAAGCCCACCTGGGACAATGTTCTCTGTGTTTTACATGAAGCCTGGTCACTTCTCTGTCCTCCTCTTCTGGCTCTTCCTCATCATGTTTCATTGTGCTTGAAGCAGGACTGAAGTTCAGCACTGATACCTGCCCGTCCTCCATCACCTATAAGACAGAAACACAGTTAGTAAATGTCAGTTCTGTTTGTTTATTTGTTAAGTTATTCCTTTATTTTTCCAGAAGAGATGTTTCCCTGAGACTCTGAGATTATGAAGGTCTGTTTCTTAGATATAAACTCTCACTGTCCCCCAATGTTAGCCAGTTTCAAACATTAGTATCATGGCAATGACCCATCCTCTTATAAAACTAGTAACTGACCTGAAAGTGGTTCCCATCGGGGTCTATAACATCACAGGCAACTTTGTCTGTGTGACTCAAGATGTAGCTTCCTGGTTGGTTTGTGGGAGTGCCACCTTTTGGACTTGGGGTCACAAGTGGATCAGACGAGTACACACACTTCCCATCACTTTGAATGTGCAGGAGCCCCACATTCAATGGGAACACCTTGGATGCACAAGCATACACACAAACAGGTAAACAGACAAATGTGCAAATGTGTTTTTAACATATGATTCTGCGTAAGAAAGTCTATCAACAAACATTCTGTTTTAATTTAGGCCATCTGCTGGTCATATCAAGACTGACACCATGGTAGACAGCACTGGTATAAATAGGCTAAGAGCATCCCTTTCGATTAAGATAGTCCAACTTTTCTTTAAAAAAACACATTTGGCATAAACCACCCACCTCATAGGCTCCTTGGTTGTTCCCAGTGATGACAGTTCCATCAGCCAAAAAGACGTGAGCCATATGGCGTTCTGGATACATCACCACTGTGGCGCAGCCCTTCTTCTCCACCAACACCACTCGCTCTTTGTTTGACACACTCCCTTTATCACTTTCACATGTGCTCGTCATACCATTCTCAGCCACAGTCTCTTCTGCAAACACACTCTCCTCAACATTCTTATACAATGTATTCTCAGCACAATCCTTTTCACCGAACACATGCTCACACTCACTCAACTCACACTCCTTGTCAGATGCTTTCCCTGCATCGTCCCTGCAACCCTCTTCTCCAATGTCACGAGTATCTTGGGTATGATTGTTGTCATTGATGCTGTCTGCGCAGCGTGTGACACACACACATTCAATGCAGCCACATACACATTCAGAAGTGGCTTTAAGAGTCACACTCTCAGGCTGCTCCCCTGGAAAGGTAGCAGACACAGGAAAAATTGGTGAGCGCAGTTTTGATGTTTTGATTGTCCGGTTGCTGTGTGCTTATGTAGTGTTGACGACTGTGTTTATGCAGTGTCTGCTGGTCACCTGTGTTTGGTGGTCTGTCTTGGTAGAGACTGGTAATCCTGGTTCCATCTGCATGCTCCACACTCAGAGATCCATCTGGGTTCTGGACAGAAACCACCAGATCCTCCCTTCTCAGCATCACCTGACACAACAACACATGCCAAGATAGAGAAGTCAGCAATAAAAAGCATTAGGTGATTTCAGAATGGGACCTGTATCTTAGAGAATGTCAAAATATTGACATTTTGAAGTAGCAAAGTATGTTAATTGTGAGTTTTCAACATAAAAATGTATTATATATACCGTATATATATATATTATTATATATAAATTGATATTAATACCCTGAAAAATACCACTATAGAGACAACTGTTAAGCTTTGTGACATCAGGAGTAATACTGCACTCTTACCTGACGGGTGATGGGGTCTGTAGCCTTGAAGGCATTAAGAGGGGCAGTGGGTATGTGTTTGTGTGTAGTTCCCACAGTGCAGATGCGTTCTCCAGAGGGAGTCGTAGTTAACCAACACCCTCTCCGAGCATCAACCTCCTCCTCTGAGCTCTGTTCTGCACAGACACAGGATACAAAGATCATATGACACTGTTTGCCATTGAAAGTGATACTTAATTAACCTCACAGCAAGGGACAGCATCAAACAACATGGTGGAGAGCAATGTTTTAGATTTGGTAGTATTGCAGTCTGACCTTTCTTGTTGTCCTCAGCTTCGTCGGGAATGTTTTCCTCCTCAACCTCAGAGTCAGGCACCCACACTGGACCACCATCTTGGCTGAAACTGACTGAGCCATCTGCAAACAGCACCTACAGTATACACAGACAAAGCTAATGCTTTGTGTGGCTGTGTGGATACACTGTCATAGGGGGTTCTCACCATTTTATGTAGGAATTCTTGATGTTACAAATCTGCTTGTATGACCTAACCTTAATCAGTTGTACATTTGTTAGTATGTGTAGCTCTATATGAGTGTGTGTGTGTGTATGTATGTGTACCTCAGTGGACCCGTCTCTCATGTAACGGATCACAGTTCCCTGGCTGGTGACATTGCGGGACAGTTCTTTGGAGAGGGCGGGGTCCTGAAGCTGCCTCAGCTCCCCCCTACCATGGAGAGGAAAGCTCTGTCTCACCAGCATACCCTGCTCCTTGGGGAACATTCCTGGACACATAAATTATGTGATAAATAGTTGAGAATGAATATATGTATAGAGTCATAAATGGGAATATAATAGTTATGGAATATCATGCTGAAATTTTAAAGAGGACACATTCATTCAACACAAACTTCTTCCTGTTTCCAGCTAGACTCATTTATAGACATCAAGCAAAGTGGCTAAAATCCTCTTCTGCCAATGTGTATGAGCAGGTAAATTTAAGCGTGGGAGGATTCAAATTTATTATACAGAATACACCCCTTTTGATTTATCATTTAATTTTCATGACATGTACAGATGAGTGTCTAGGGGAAATGTAACAGTTTATACAGAGTTATGTTGCTTTGCACACGCACACCTGTGTATGCATGTCTATATACTTTACATCCCCAATGAAGTGTAACACTGACCTTGAGTATCCTCTCTCAGAAACTGCAGCAGCAGGCCATTAGGAACAGACAGGTTGAGACTGTTGAATGGACTTGCTGTCATTGTTGGCTGGCCTTCACACACCTTAGACTATAGACAAAAACATGATAGGTTATACAATTTCATACCGTAGTATGATAATAACAATATTATTTTCATGGTTAAGGTTTTCTGTGTGTGTGTGTGTGTGTGTGTGTGTGTGTGTGTAACCTGCAACTCTTGAGGTCTGTTCTGGCTGGATGGGGTGTGTGTATTGGAGGGAAGTGAATCCAGGTCTGCTTTAGAGCGCTGGGTGGAGGAGGAGAGAGGAATGGGGACAAGGGTGGAGGCCTCTGTGATACCCTCTTCTGCTTTCTGAGGACTCACTAGAACATCCCCAAACAGAAACAATGTTAACACTACCTGCGCTGTGAAGAACATTCAACCTTGTCCACTTCAAACATAATAATAAGAATACCTGGAACACTGAACTTATTAGCATATTAGCATTAGCAATTATAGCTTCAGAATTAGCAATTTATCAGCATAGTCAAACTGCTTTCAACTTTAACTAAAGACTGAAATACTTAAATACAGATTAAAACTTCACAAAAGGCTTAAAATTGTAGAGTGTAATACCTATATATTCTCCTGTGGGACCATAGAAACTGTATGAAAGGTGAATTCCATTGTTTAGCACTGCTGACAGGGAGCCCTGCTTCACTCTTTTCTTCTCCACAGGCTCCGACACTGGAAAGGATAGAGACTCACGGGTCATCTTAGTTCAGCTCATCAGTATTATCCATTAAATACCATTAATATTGCTGTTAATGCCTGTATTATGTCCCGCATCTTTACCTTTACAGTCTTCCTTTTTGTCATTGGTTTCTTTGCCGTGGGGCTGAGGGGGAGGCTTTGCTGGATCAATAACAACTTGGTTGATGTGTGTGTAGAAATGATGTCCATCCTTTTTCACAGCCAGTTTCATTAGGCTGGAACCTGGATTGAAAACAGCACAAAATGCAAGTATACATGTGCAAAATCAACCAAAGCACCTGTCAACACCGCTAGGTTTCAGTGAAGAATAACTGGGCTGCTTTTGAAGGCACCTGACAAATTTGCATCCTCGACAACCTCAGCTTTGTCTCTATACCTTCAACATAGCTGACATTCTCCACAGTGATGTGTCCTCCGTCTGAAGGGAAAAGGTACTGGAGACGACCTGACACGTGGATCAACTTCCCATCCATTGTGTAGCCGGTGAAACCCTACACATCACACATGAACAGCCATACGCACATAGTAATGTATTACTTGTAAGTAGACATGATTGATATATCCTGCTGTTTTTTTTCTATTGCAAACATAAACTCAACTGTTTTCTGTGTGTGTACTCACATTAAAGTCCTCCTCTGTCTGATACAGGTCTTTGTTTTCCTCCACATGGGCTACTGTGATAGGCATGGACTCCCTGGGAGTCTTGGCTGAGTTGCCTCTTGTCTCTGCTCTGCTCTTTTTGCCACCAGACAAAGTTTTACTTTCTTTACTGTCCGTTGACTTAGCCTCCTCCTTCGGCTGCTTGCCTTTTGGGGCATTCTCCTTCTTTGATTTCTTGGCCATCTCTTCCTCCTTTAGCTGCTCCTGCTCCAACTTCCACGCCTGTAACATCATGCACATAGTAAAACAAACTGCAGTCAGACTGTCAGGGACCACAAAGTAGTGATTAAGTTTTAGAGACTTTGGGAGAGATCAGTCTGCCCCTGTTCTATTTTTGGTAGATAATAAATAATCTAAATATGTCCAGAGAGAAAATAATGACTCTTGAGATAGTCTGCATAAATGCAATGATGTTAAGGCTGATTTTGAATTGGGTCAATCTGGTGCACTGACCATATTTTAGTCATTTCATTTTCATATTTCATATTTCCAAGACTTTTGACTACTGAACCGTAGATGTTAACATGTCTAAAAAAAATCCAATATTTCAAGCATCTGTGATCATTAAAGGAGGCAAACAAGGGAAGGAAACCAAATCTTTAAATCCTACTTTAATGTGATAAGTGGTCTAGTTTGGCAGTAAAAACATGATCACAGCTTCCTCATGAGCAGGCATTCATGCGTTAGATAGCGCTGACCTTAAGGGAGTCGTTCCTGATGACCGGCTCCAAAGTGTCCTTCCCCACTGCAGAATCTGTAGTTTTTTCATCTAGTTCAGGAAGACATTACAAACATTATATTTGTATGGTGGTAAGTGCAGTCTTAATGCCATAGTCTTATGTTGAAAGCTACAGTACCTTTTGGAGACTTAGCACAGCTGAGATTTCTGAGTTGCATTGCCTCTCTCTTTAATTCCTCCTCTCTTGTCCAATCTACAATCATATCGGCAACATGCTCCAGATACTTCCTATCAAAACAACAGTGTTTTAAAGTTTGTAACACTCCACATAGGCAATCTTCCACTAGTCAAGCTATAGAGGTCAAGATACTGACTGAAGAGTCTGTTTGTTGTTCTGCATTCTCACAAAAAAAAAGAAACACAGTACTATTGATGTCCTGTGAGAACAAAACCCCTGACAGTGAGAACTTGCATTCTGACCTGAACTTGACATCAGTGTGAAGGGCTACATCCCAGAACTCCTTGCTCTGGCGTTGGGGACTCCTGGGATTGTGGCAAAAAATATAGAGGATGCAGCTTCCTCTGAAGGTGTCCAAGCAGCGATATTCTTCTGAGGCTAAATGGAGGACCTATGCATAAAAAATGTAAAAAAGGAAAATCTGAATACAAGTAAAATTGTAAAAATGTAAAAAAGGTTTGAGTCCAAATAATAATGTTTTTTAGCTAAAATAAGTCAAATTTTCTGACTTCAAACACAAAAGTTGCCACTGCTGTGTATAACCTTAAGTGTGTGTTTTTTCTTCTATAATTAAGTCCTGTACTTAACTTAACTGTTCCTGCAGCATTTCACATTAAAGACCAAAGAGAACTTAGTGTTTAACATCAAGTAACTGCCATATGTCTCATCTGATGCATTTTAATTAGATTCGACTAGGTAACACAATTTGCATATTTAGCAACACAAATAGGGTAGGCAACACGAATGGCAGGTACAACTGCTTCCTCATGCTGACAAAGACAAGGTAAGGAAGATCACCTGTGGGAAGATGGAAGCATCGTGGTGTTCAGCATAATACCAGTCAAACAGAGATCTCAGCCTACAACTCTGAATGTCAGATAGGTCCAGATGGTTACACACTCTCCCACTGAACTGCTGGAGCAAAAACAACATGCAACATTTTCGGGAGGAAAATCAGAGCAAATGCACATTTTTTTATTAAAGCTTTCAAAAATGTAAGAAGCTGCATTAATAAGAATATATAAATAATACCTCTGTGTTACCAGGGTCCTCAGTAAGAAATGTAGGACCTATAGTAGAAATAAATGATGAAGCATGGCAATAAAGTTGAAAAGTGTCACACATACAGCTGAGAGATATTATGGCAATCAGGTTTCTTAAGTCAGTTGTACCTTGTAATGTACAGTTTGTACAACATTACAAAATCACTATAACTGAGTTAACCAACAAAGGTAACAGGCCTTTTGTCCGTAGGTCATGAAGCTGCTGTTTAGCGTAGGATAGTGGGTCGTCCCAGGGGATTATTGTGGCTGTCTGCTGCTGTGCTTGTCCCAGTGATCCCTGTGGTCCTGCAGTATTCAGTAGTACACCCTTTTGGTCCAGCCTGGTCAGTGGCATAGTCTCAAACACACTCTGATGAAACAGACGCTCCACCTCAGGCCATGACACAGCATCTGCAGGATATCATCAAATTATAACCTCATTGCAATGTGACCAATCAAGAGCTTTTTCCAAGAAACTGAAACTGACTAACATCTTCATGTATGTAATTCGTTGGATTAATACAGTCGAAAAATATTACATTGTGCTTCCAAAAACTAAGGAACACAGCTACAAATTAATAATCATCAGCAATGGGTATACTGTATTGAGGTGGGTGCCTCTCACAGTTTCTGACCCTGACCATCTGTGCAGTAGTGTTGCAGCTGCTGTTTGACTGCCATCCAGCAGGTGTAGCTCTTTCTCGGATGAGCTGCAGAATGGATTAGCTCCCACACTGGAGACAGCTTCATCATGGACAACTCCACCTCTGCTGGATCAAAACCCTGAACAGCCTATAAGTAAGTCATGTGCACACAAACACACAATATATAAATACTTTTCTGGACCAAAGATGAAAAACTATCTACTAACTATGTCAATCAAATTTACACAATTGTAAAAAAATAAAAAAGTACTTACACTGATGTCCCTCAAGCGCAGTGCCCTTTCATTGTGGTGTCTGATAACCAAAGGGTGCTGCGACTTCTTCTGAGTCTCCTCTGCTTCAAACTTCTCTACTAGCCTCTAAGACAAAACGGAATAAAACTGAAACAAATTAGCAAATTATTTCATTCTGTGCAGAGTGCATCTGAAAAACCAGGAGTAAGAGGGGAAATCCTTATTGAGTTTACATTTACAATGATAAAGTAATTCTCACACACCATGATTCCATATCTGGGTTTGGAAACCACAGATTGTCTCTCTTGGGTAGACAAACTGAAGAAAGTAAAATATACAATGTAACTTTTACCTGTGAATCCAGTTTCTGTCATTATACACTCAATGTTGTAAGAACAATGTAAAGAAGATCAGAGAAAGCCACATTTTGTAGCACTGTGTGATTGTACTGTGCATGAGATTAAAGCACCATCTGCTGGACTTATGTTGTCTGTACTGTTGTCAAAAACAGCAAATGAATGTTTTCCTCCTACGCTTTCCTTCTGCTCTACAAGAGCAGTGTGTCCTTCTCCCCCCTCACATTTCACATCTCTGCCCCCCTTCTCCGCGTATGCTGAAATGACGGCCCTCCTTGCGTGACGGAGGAATGGTGGGGGTTAGCTGGCATGGCCCTCGTGCTTACGACAGGCCCTACCCCCTGAAACACAAGCCACTTGTTTCTTGTCAGTGATCCGCAGGCTCCTCCTGCCTAAAATGAGTGTACTGCATTGGCCGGGAATCGAACCCGGGCCTCCCGCGTGGCAGGCGAGAATTCTACCACTGAACCACCAATGCTGCATGTACAGCATTCACTGAATTTTTGTAGTTTTTCCGTGGAGACAATGAAACCTGAAACATTTTTTATCTTGTGGCTTTCAGTCCTGTTGGTTTAAACACAGCATATGTAGAACTATTCATTTCTCAGGGTGTGTGTGTGTATGTAGTTTGGCGTTATGGCCACTGTACCTTCTTGTCTTCCTCATTCTGTATTATAGTCAGCAAGTTATTTAACATGTGGCTTCTCTCTTCTTTTGTGTGCACCAGAGGCAGGAAGCTCTGCAGCATGTAGCTGACGAGCCGACAGTCTAACCAGGGACCATCATGAGGTTTGGGCTTCTCAGCCACATGGGACTGTGTGGAGACAGACTGTTCTGTGGAAATCACCACCTAGAGAAACAAATACACAGATATGGGAAAAATTGGGTTAAACCACCAATACACTATTCAGGATTGTAATAGGCTGCAACAGAGAAGAAAATTCCATTCCCTTCTTTAACATAATGTCTGAGGAGATGCTATTTAAATCAATGTATTTAGTCCACAATTATATCAGCCACAGAAACACTGACCTCTCATACAAGTAATGAGGGAAAATTTTAAACCTTATAAGTCTAAGTCTTTCTCTGACCACACACTTATCATTCACACTGACAACAGACACACACACACATGTACATGCACAAACAGACCTGCTCTAGCATACAGTGCAAGATAAGGGGCACCGAGCAAGCTTCAGGTGGAACCAGGTTCAGTAGGTTGTCATAGTAACGCATGTCCACATCTGTAGAAAGAGGAGGCAGCTCTGTCTCTGTCCATTAAGAAGAGAGGATAAAAAAGAAAGAAGGTTAGATTGTTATCCTACTCTGAGTTTTTAATTCAAACACACACTCACAAGTATATGCCAAAAACACATGAGGAGGAGAGGAAAGGGAAGAGACAGGTTTTACCATGGTCTGGGGGACTTTCCTCCCGCACTGACTTCTTCTTGGAGCGTGGAGTCATGGGGAGAGGGGTCGGCGCAACCTGGAAAGAAAAACTCATAAGAACACACAAAGTACAAAGTTTTGAAATATTAAAACTATGCACCTAGTATCCAGCTGACTGATGACGGCTCACTGGGCAGGTTATAAATATTATTTGGTCTCAGCATATGTTGTAGGACAGCTGATGGTACTGTATTGTAATCACTATGATGGCCACGCTGGACAAAGCTGCTAGGTCCACATGTATTCAGCAGCTTTTGCTACAGCAGTGAACTTGGAGAATATGATATGTAGCCCAGGAATGGTTTGTACAAGTAGCTGTATTTCACACTTACACACTTTCATATAGGGCTGACTGAAAAAAAAAACGATTTCAGATGGAATGGTAATTACTGCATTTCATTTTCACTGAAAATTTGTTTGTGCTTGATCACCTTGAGTCTACGACCACTGAACACTGCCTTATGTACAGTGCCCCAGTGGCCTAATGGATAAGGCACTGGCCTCCTAAGCCAGGGATTGTGAGTTCGAGTCCCATCTGGGATGTGTAGCAGAGTGGCGCAGCGGAAGCGTGCTGGGCCCATAACCCAGAGGTCGATGGATCGAAACCATCCTCTGCTATGTCAAAGTTTTACCAAAGAACCTGAATGTCTTTGAGTTTTAGACTATTTAGACTAGTTAGACGTTTGAAAATATCACTTTGGCTGAGGGACTGTATAACCTGACATACAACATAACATTTTAATTTTATTTTACAGACTAAAAAATTAGTTTATCAACCGAGAAAATAATCTTAAAATTAATAATGAAAATAATCAGTAGTTGCAGCCCTGTCATGAAGCTATGCTGACTGACATGCATGTGTGTATATGTGTACCTCTTTGGGCTGAGAATCCAACCCAACAACAGTGGGTACACTGAAGAGTTTGATGTTGTCTAGGTAGTGCTGATGCTGCCTGCGCCAGTCCAAACAGTCATAGATGAGACTGGCAACACCCTCAAAGATTCGGCTTCCCAACTGCAGCTAGACAGTCAGTAAACCCACACACAGATAAGGAAAAAAATGAAAAATGAAAAATGAAAATCAAATCAACGGCAATGTCAAACTGACTGAATAGCAAAAAGTGAGACAAAACATACAAAATGCAGAAAAAATGACAATATTCAGTATTTTATACAAGAAAAAAAACATTGAGAACACATCTATGAAATACATATCTCACCAAAGCCCCAGGGTCCTGTGGGTGGAAGGAAGGTAAGAGATCTGGGACAGTGTAGCTGAGCTGAGCCACATTGTGGAGGTTGGAGTCCAGTGGCATGCTGTCCAAAACTGGTCTCAGACCTGACCAGAACAGATCCAACCTCGTGGCCCGTACAGCCTGCTCCACACTGTCTGTGATTTGTCGATTGAATTTATTCAGCAAATGTTAAGTAATGCCATATGAACTGACATACATGTAGTAAAGTAAAGGATGTTATTCTTTAGATAAAGTAAATTGATAAGTTTGAAACCATGTAAAAGCTATTGTGCATTATACCGCATTAAATTTGTAAAGACAGAGAATACTCAAGGCAATTTACCTGCATCCAAAACTGGAGATGTTCTCTGGCTAAGCTCATTGTCCTCAGAGGTGTGTTGTTCCTGCTGCACTTCACTAGTTTGTTTGTGCTCTGAACACAATTCGATGACATTAGCTACATTTACACCTATGGCATTAAGGGCCACAATCAGGTGGGGCTGGTAGAAGCCCAGCACCAGAATGTAGTGTTGAGGACCATCATCAGGCTCATCATCTGTGCCCACACACAAAGAAACACAAACACAAAAGTGTATTAAAAGTATATTAGTCGATGTCCAGCCTCTCTCTAATGCACAAACACTACAATTCTATACACATATTGTAAAAGCAAGTGGTAGCCAAAGACCTCTTGTATATACATTTTCTCATTATTCTTTACACATTAAAAATATATAAAATATGTCTTTCATTACTCTGCTATAGATAATTAACAGTGTTTGTATCTATTATTTGCACAATTGGTTTTACCAATGAATTTAGGCGGCTCAACATCATCCCTGCGTTTGAGCTTGGTCTTCTTATCCTGGGAAGGTCCCTCAGGTGAGGGCGGACTCTTTCCCTTTTTGTCAGAAACCTTGGCTGCTCCTTTGTCCTTGCTGGCAGAGACAGTCCCGGCCTTTGCCTTCTTTTCCACATCCTAAAACAGAAGTGGACAAAAATGAAATGAACTCTTTCACTGTTGAACACAAATGATATCATAATCTGTACTATACTGAGTAAAAGGTTTTTGCCAACTAATTCTTCAAAGCCATTTCAAGACTATTACTAAATTATTTACACCTAGAATCACATATATGAGGAAACAGTCACCTGCTCGGATTCCCTCCTCTGCTGATCATTGGCTTTGATCTGAAGCAGCTGGAACTTCAATATTTTTGACATCAGGTCACAGGGAATCTCCTCTCCTGCATCCAGCAGCACCTTAGCAGGCTCCATAACCTACACATACAAAAAATAAGACACAAACACAAAAGAGCAATGCCAACACACAAACACAAACATGCACACATACAGGATGTGCACACACAAACCTAAAGAGCATACACCAGGGGTCTCAAACTCAACTTAGATGGGGGCCGCTGGAAGTAGAGTCTGGGTGAGGCTGGGCCGCAAGTATTCAAAAAAAAAAAAGTACAACAGATCCAATCTTCTCAATCTTTATTATTAACAGTTCTTCACGTTTCAACCAAGTTTCAACCGTCGCTAATTTGCGCTGGACATTATGGTGCGTTCAAGTTGTGCTCGGAAGTCGGACTTTCTGAGCTCCGAGTTGGACATTTCAACTGGAAGTCTGAAATCCGAGTCGTTCCAATTTACAAGTTCCAACTTAACGGGAACGCACCATAACTTGACATCAAACGCGACACCGAAAGCTGTCATGAGCCTGCGCTATGGTAGCCCATAAGTGAAAAATAAAAGCCCAGGGCAAGCGCGGCTCGCCCAACAACTCGGCAAAAAGGTGCGTTTGAGAAAAACGCGCGGGCCGCACTAACACTAAACTTTGATGTCAAGTAGGGGGCCACAAAATAACGTCCCGCAGGCCGCAATTGGCCCGCGGGCCGCGAGTTTGAGACCCATGGCATACACACTTTTTTTCAGTTTCTTTTCAGACAGCAGTACACTAGCGTACAACGTATTAAAATATAATTTCTCTACTATATTATATGAATTTACTCCTCTTAGACATCCCAAGCCTACCTCATAGAACATGGGGACATCATCAGGTTTTTTTGCTTTGGGATTCCCCAATTCATGGATCTGTAACAAAAGAGAAAGTTTTGAACTAATGAAATACAAGGTATTAGAGTTAAATTTTTTGGATTAGGTAGATCAGTTGATGATGAAATAATACTCAGAGTTTCAATTTCATTAGCCAATCATGTTGTGGTTAGTACAGTGAGAAGTGCAAACAAATGCAGATGCAAATTGTTTTATTAAAGCTGAGATTTAATAGAAACATGTAATCGCGTAACTTTGAACTAATCACTGCATTTGCCCAGGGGGAGGAAAAATATAAAAAACAAAAACAGCTCTGCAGTAACATAGGAGACGCTATTAATAAAAAACTATTTCTTACATATTAAACATAGAGTACCTTTCTAAGGGTGCTGTCCCAGGTCAACAGGCCGAAAAGTTTGCGTTGAGGTTGCTGCACGGCCAAAACCAGAGCCTGGACCAGCTCCTCATCTTCTTGACTTTTCCCAACCACCAAAGACACACAGGCCTGCCAAGAGTCCTGGAAAAGGCGTCAGGACAATACGACACAACATAAGAAAATACACGCATACCATCGAAGTCAACAGCTAGAGGTGACATGGTTTCACTTCTGTCTATTTGTCTTACAGTTAATCAACAGGTGGATTTACGCTGACAAAACAAACATTTCAAGGACAGCGTACATCACATGGCTACTAACAGAAGGAAGCTAAACGTTACTCACAGAAACACTGTCATAATGCTGGAGCGTGCGAAAGCGGCACTAGCAGGACTACTAAACAAAGTTTTGCTCGACAGAAGTGCCTGAAAATAACCTCAAAAACAACACATAACCTAAACATCCGGGTTTGACATCTCACCTTCAAAATAAAAGCTCAAATCTTTAGCGTTGCTATCTTTTTACGCTTGTGCTGTGCAAATGTCGTAGGAAGTATGTTTAGCGCAGTTTCCACCAAATTATTCAGTGACCTAATAAATGTCACTGAAGTTGTCTCAAGGAACAGTTTTGAAGATAACACATAATTTCTGAGTCCTATATTTCTTCTTCCTGAAATCGCTAGGTAAAAACGCAGGTAACATTATAACAGAGATTGTGGCTAGCAACCTGCTAGCAACACTGACAACGTACCATGTGTAGTCCTTTTAATAAGAACTCTACAAGAGCTATCTTAGTTTCACTTTGTGTGATAATAAAGAAATGTTTGAGCACATGATAGGTTAAAGCAAAGAAAGAGTTCAGTGAGATAATAAACCTCTTCAAACTGTGCTTTAGTGAGACCAGTCTCCCAGTTCTTGTTGACAACTGCGGCTCCAGCTGCGTTAGTCTTCTTTGCTGAGCCCTTTTTAGCTGCTTTTGGAGGCATTTCTACTCACATACATCAAAAAGAACACAGCCCGCAAAAACAGTCTTTCAGTTATCAAAGCAAAAATATAATTAGTTAAAAACTACAAATTAATTCCAACTTTTCCTGACAGCGTCGCCAGCTGCTTGTGTTGCCCCTAGCAACTGCAAGAACACTATAGTCAAGTACAACAAAGTGACTCTTCCTGTAAACTTTCAAAACAAAAGCAGGACTAACCACACATTTCGGTTTCAATGTTTGACATGCAATAAAAAGAGAACACCTGCACGTAAATATCATATTATCATAACATATTAAGTATTAGTACAGTCTTACCAACTAGTATCAACCACTAAATATTTTTTGTTTAGATGGAAATCATTTTTTGTAGGTGACGTTCAGTCAAATGTTGTTTTCATTCCTTTTCTCCACCAGATGGCAGTAGGATCCCCTGGGCTGGGGGACTCAAAACCTCCGAGGTCAAAGCTTTAATCCCCAAATTATGGTAATAGTTTATACTATTTCCCTATTATATATATAGTATATTGTCTGTAATTATAATAGAAGACAATGCAGCCATTCCATAAGAAAGTAACCTGACAGTTAGCACCATCTGGTATCTAAAAATTAAAAACTAACTTTAATGGCAGCAGTTATGAGCAATAATTCCTCTTGGTCATGTCATTGAATAAAGCCACAAAACTGTGACTGAAATTATGAAAGACATCTGGTTTGTTTTCAGTGCCATAACCCCTGAAAAATGACCCAAAGCTTCCCAAGGATGGGAATCTGGAACACATAGACTTTGGTGTCATGCCAGCTGTATAATGACTGATGAAACAATTTTCCACCAGATGAGCCAAGTAACAAGAAAAAGGTTAAATTAGAGCAATACAAATAAGAAAAGTTCAATTCTAATTCATTATACCACATGAATAAAGAGTAGAATACAGATCTATTTTAAACCACAATGCAGACAATACAGCAAAGAGGATTTAACCTTGGCCAGGTTTTATTTAAAGAAAGGGAGCTTCTGAATATTAGTCAGGTGAATACTGAAGTGGAATAAATATAAAGATAGTGTATTAAATTAATGATAATGAAGAGTGAAGTGATAAAGGGTTCATGGCCACTCCACCACTCCTACACACTCTCAGGCAACAATTAAATGAGCAACAGCAATTCTTAATAATGATAATTTTCTTATTAGGCTTACAATTACAGTTCAGATTTTTAAATAGAACAGACAATCTCATTGGCTGTTTCAAGTAAAATAGTAAAATAGGCCTTGCATAGTTGCTATTTTTTTTTAATAAATTGTAAATAAAATAAAATATACATGTTCTTTTTTGTTTCCTGTTTGTATTCAATTTGTCATATAATTTCACATTTCAAAAACAGGGTGAAAAACTGAAGGCTTCCACAGAATAGTTATCCTTTTTGTCAGCTGTTTTCATAATTGCTGAATTCAACATGTTATTAAAAAAGAATAAACAAGAAAAACATGATAAATTAACATTAAACACTGAACTAAGGCATTTCCTGTTTTACTTTATGACTTTCTATCCAATTCAGCCGAAATTTCGAGAGAAACGATCAGCAAGATTGACATCAGAGATTATTCTTGACCATTCCCAGAGGTGAAACTGGCTGTTTATTTTATCTTTTCCTGAGGGATTTGTCTGGGCATATACATTTATGCACTCATAGAAGCTTATTTGGGCTATGCGGAGCTGTGCAATCTCAATGAGGTATGTTTGAGCCAGAAAAGATGATCCATTTAAAAATGAATGACTCATTAGAGTACATACACTGGGTCTCTGTTAACAGTGACTCAATAACAATGGAATGATTCTTGCTCTACTCATCAGAGCTTACTTTAAAGATTCTCATGCACCACATCTCTGCAACAGAATCATGGTTTGGCACAAATTTCCTGTAAATCCCATTGGAGAAGTATTATTAATGCAAGGGGACCATGCATTGACCCAGGCAATGACCTACTTCCACCATAAAAGGTCAAAAGTGAGACAACACCCACTTGTCAGATGCCAGAGAAATCTACGCTCGATGCCAGCAGTGCATTAGTTATGGAGGAGTTGTCATGTCCAAACCTTCCAGGACAGCGTCCTAGCAAGGTCACACACACGCCAGATAAACACTGTAGTGACACTTAAATAACCCTCCATCCACACTGCTGCAAATAGCATAGCAACATCTCAAAATATCCATATTTTTTTTAGGAATAAACTGCTCTTAAACATGTGCGTCATGTGCCTGTTAGGGCTATTTTGTTTCTTCATCCACTTGCTACTCACACTTACTCAAGTTAATGTAATCTGATCAGAGCAAGAAGTTCTCAACATTACATGTAAAACCAAAAGTGGAAGTCAAAACATACTTGACTAAAATGGCAAAGAACATAAGACACTGTGTTATTGCCAAGGCACTATACCTGCACTTTACATTCTGTTACACCCAGTAACTTGAGGTATCTGTGACCACATGCAGCAATCAGTTTTAAATCATGTGCTTACAAACGACTTAACACTGTATTTAGATGATGGGTGGTCTTTCAAATATCAATCTGTTCAGCAGCACATAAAGCATCCTATAATGTGTTGAAGTGATTTTTATGGACACAGCCAGAGGAAAGATAATGAAATAACCAGAAAAATCCAACAAATCAGTTCTGTAATTAAATACTATCCATGTAAAAAGGAATATTCTGAACTGCTGTTGACACCCTGTCAGAGATGTGTTGATTCATCTGTATGGGGATTTTTGAGACTCATGTCCATGTTGTTGAACTGGACTGTATTATACTGTAAAATGTTTCTTAATATGTTGGTCCTGTACCTGCATATATGCAAATGAGGTGGAGGAAATATTATGGTAGAAACATGCCAGTACGATGTAGTCCAAATCAACACCAACATAGTGCTGAAAAGCCTCTGGATGTCAACATACAAACTGGTATTATTCATCTTGACAGTAAGATGAACATTTTCAGTAACGCTGCAGGGCTATTCTTTTGTGTTACATCATAAGCTACAGTTGTTTTTCTGGTCATTCTGCATGGCTAGGAGGGTGTGCTAGCAGGATGCACATTTCATGCCAGATATTTGTTACCAAAGGAGGTGAACCCGTATTGTATTAGAAAGAAAAAGAAAGTACTAAGCTAAGTGCTAAGCACACCTAACAAGACTAAGAGCCTACAGTCATGCCTGCTGCCCTGTGAGGCCGTATTTAGGCACAGCAGTGCTGTAAGCTAAATGCTAACATAAGTAAGCTTACATGCTCAATGACAATGCTAACATGCTGATATTTAGTTAGTATATTTACCATGTTCATTGCTTTAGTTTGGTGTGTAAGCATGCTAACATATTCAAACATTCAAAAAGATAATTAAACTTTAATAAAATGCTACAATATCTTACAATTTGTTTGTGTTCTTGTGTTGGAGTAATGATAACTGCAGTAATATAATGTTGGCACTGTCCGTCAGCCTGTGTTTTGTCAGATTGCCCTCAATACTCAGGTGTTAAAGTGCTGCTTGGCAATGCAAAGTACATTTGCATGCTGCCAGCTCCAATGGCAGCAAGAGGCAAGTGTAGGAAAGATTTGAATTTCAATTCGCCGAAGCCATCTGATGCAACGTCAGTAAAGAGCAAACAGCAAGCTCATGTTTACCAACCTGACCATTTAATGAGTCCAACTTTCTCTGGATGGAGATCTCATTCTCTGCTTTTTGGAAGTCAGTGTTTTGATTTGTTACACAACCAACCATATCTAACAGAATATGAAATTAGGTCACATTGAGTCAGTATTTCAGATTAACACTATCTGGTTAGGTAATAACGAGGCCTTTCATATAATACCTCCATTAAGCAAAATCTTACACTTTTGGCCACCTTTTTCTTTTTTGGTGTAAATGATCATTAACAGTATCACGGGACAGCTGGTATAGTAATAGACTGTCCAAAATCAGTCCCTGTTTTCTTCCTAGTGCCAAGAGGGACTAGTGAATGATTAAACAAGGATCTACCTTTTTTTAGGGATACACTATGCTATATAGATATTTAAAAGTTAGATACACAAATTACACAAACAATTGGGAATATCTTGTAAATTAACATAAAGAAAAGATGATAATGCAGAGCAAAAATATCTAACAGGAAAGAGATAAACAAATCTAGATCACAAACTAAACCCAGTCACAGTGTAACATGCTTGCACCCTTTGGCCAAGTTCATCAGATTTCCATCTTCCCAGAAAGAGGTTGTTCTGTGGGTCAGGAGGAAACATGAAATCAAGCCCAGCTCGTCTCTTGGGAACAAACAGGCTTATCTAGTGACTCGGATGCCCTGTGGAGATGCCGAGGCGACTCAGAGCTGGTAAACATCTGTCAGCTGTCAAGGCTGGAGTATGTGCTGTTTAGACCAGTCTGATCAATGTGATTGACTCTGCAGGTGTGGGACATGATCCCAAACATGGGACTGTCATTGAAACCCCATACTGTGAGGGGTTCAGATGAATCATGTTGACACTGAAGATCTCAAGTACCTCCAATAGACTCATGAGCTTCAGTGAATGAGCTGCCAAGCCAGTACAGTGCATCTCAGATTCTTTTGGTTGCCACAGTGTGAAAAGGCCTTCAGTACTTTTCCATGAGGCTTGAGGCTATATTAATTATGTTGGTCTGACTGTCGGTAGGAAAATTTGCTGTCCCTGCCTTTCTTTGTACATACAGCATAAACCAAGGATGTAATACTGTAAATGTCACATTTCAAAGGTGCTCATTGAGAAAGACCCCAATAAGGTGTAGTAGGATGGATTAAATTGGAACTTTAGGCAAACTAGTGAAGTACTGTTTTTTAAAGGAACAGTTTAACATTTTGGAAAATATTCTTTTAGTCATTTTGTCATTGCTACTTGTTTGCTCTCTTGCCAAGAGTTAGATGAGAAGATTGATACCACTCTCATGTCTCTCCATTAAATGCAAAGGTACAAGCAGCAGTTGGTTAGCTTAGCTTAGCATAAAGTGAAAACAGCTAGCCTGGGTGTGTCCAAAGGTGAAAAAAAACCACCCACCCTACCCATAACATCTTTTTTTGCTTGAACCACACAAAACATAAGCATAAAACAAAAAAGTTTCAGTTTTATAGGGGGTTTTGTGCCTGATAATACCTTGGGTAGGAGCGGTGACTTCCTTCCCAACAGTGACAACAACACTCAAGAGGTTGCTGCTCATGGGGAAAAAATGTCTGTTAAACTGCCCTCTCCTTAAAACTGCAACTTGTTTTTACATTATTTTTTGCATATATTACCAAGATAGCTGCTTTCCTGCTTCCTTTTTTTTTTAAAAAGTCTATACACAAAGCTAAGCAAGTCATCTTCTGGCTCCAGCTTAAAGGACAGATATGAGATTGGTATCAACTGACTATGAAGCAAATTCACTTTTCCCCCAAAATGTCAAGCCCCTTGTGTAGTCATTTTGTCATTGCTACTTAATAAAACAATTCTTTATGGCAAAGTATTTTAAAATACACTGCATAAAGAATAAGCATGCAAGAAACATGACAAAATTTAGATAAACTAAATATTATGGGATAGAAATTCTTACTATTCTCTTACTAAGTTAAGTTCAATATTTTTTCCATCATAAATGATCAGTTATATATCAGAATGTTACATATGGTAAATGTTGCATGTATTTCATACAACACATTTTTTAATATTCAGTAAATTCTACAGTGGTAGTAGGGTTAACCAGTGAGTCTGCACAGACAGATGTTCATAGTGTTTATATGTTTTATGAGCTCAACAATGCAAACTTGTATTGCTGACCCACTTTAGCACAGCAAAGCAAAGGGATCAGGCGAGGCCGAGTATGTGTGACACTGGGTAAATGATCACTGGTGCTTTGTCCCTTCACAATGACAGTGATGCATCTTGCACAAGATCATGTGCTTCTGTCATTAATCTCTTGTAACCATGTCAGCCTGTTCACTTGTTTGTGCAAGAATGACGGACTGTAATTGGTAAAACTTTTATACAATCAACATAAAGTAGTTCAGTATTGTGTCACTGGGCCATTTACTTTAGCCTTAACTATGAGAGGCTGAAATGCAGAAAAAAAATCTTGAGTACAAATGTCATTACTACAAATGTCGCACACAAGTGTCAAAGTCCTTGATTCAGCAGACTCTCATTTCTAAGTCTCACAAACAAGAGGCCTTCAAAATCACTATGGAGACACCTCCATTAAAGAGAGTGAGAGAAATGTCACACAAACTCTGCAGGTTCACACAAGCAGCTGATGTGCTTATATAAACAGCTACAGCAGTGTGTGTGCAGAGGCTGCTACTTACTGTATGCATGATCATGGCAAATGAGGAAAAGGAAATGACTTCAAATAATTGTGGCAAGAGCAGTAATTGAATCATACTTAATTGGGTCTTTATTGTATTTTCGTACTCTAGACTAAATGCTATAGCTGGGAATGTTAAAGTTATTACCAGAGTTTTGTAGTTTCTATGAATTAGTTCTGCCAATTAACCAACATTACAGTTGCATATTGAGTGTTCTACAGCAAGTGCTGGTGGCTGTCATGACGTCCACGCTTTTGTCATACTAGTCATGCATAATGATCATCACATTCTTCAAGAGATTTTGTTGTGCCTTTTGTCCTCTTTAAAAAGCCTGCATTGTCCCACTGTTGCCTGCCCACTCCAGCCGGCTTGGTCACGGCTCCAGAAAATGTATAGTAATGATCTGTGGGTGCTGAACAAACAATTATTCAGACTGAATAGCATAAACAGAATCAAGTCTAAAAATGTAAAAACCATGGTTTAAATCTTTTATTGTCAAGTAGACAAGACCTTTCCTTCAACAAGAAGTTCAAATGGCAACCAAAAAGAAAGTATGAAAAATTGAATTCATGAAAAGAAAAAAAAAAGAAAAAGAAAAATAAAGAAGAAAAATCTAGCTGGACATCCAGTAATTTCTTTGCACAGTCCAGTTAACAAATCCCATAAAAACAAAGCATTAACATTTTGGTGAACCATCATTTTAATAATCTATAAAGGCTCTGCATTGAAAAGGCGTGTTTGGGGAAGGGGTATAAAAATAATAAAAAATGCAATAAAACAGTTACACTAAACACACACATAGGCCTAGCTGTGATCCGAGTGAAAAAAACAAAACAAAAAACTACATTTCTGACATTTAAGGCATCCACATTCCTAGTGTGAGGAGCCCACACTAAGACAGCAGCATCTTCACAAAACATTCAGTCTTAAAAACATCTGTAGCCCTATATACAGCACTGAACAAATAGCTACATATGGCCCCCAAAGACTACATTTCTGTCTCCTATTCAAGCCTAGGTGTGTTTACTGTTGAACACATTCAATGTATCTGGAAACACGCAGATGCATCAACAAAGTGGCTAGTGTCTTTAACAAAAGTGTACCCACAGTATGTCCCTCTCAAACATGTTGATAGTTTTACATTCAACTGCAAAATGTACAATTTAAAATTTGTATTTGAGTATTAAATGTTCTTATTAGAAAAAAAAAAAGAAAAAAAAAGATAGATATTACAATTTTGCTGATAAAAATGCACTTTTAGAAACACTGAAGCCAAATCTAGAACTATCAGGCTCATTTATGCACAAACTTTGAAATCTAAATCCCAAGTTCCAAACTGGACTGACTGGCTACCAATAACTGAACTGACAAACCAAATTGTACAAAAACACTGTAGAAAATATGACACCACTGAAGTGTCATTTACATTTGGGCAGAAGTGCATTTACCCACAGGAAACCCAATATCCCACTAATCCCTCCCATAGTTCAGCACTCCTCTACCACGGTACCAGCCGAGGAGGAGTACAGTTTTTTCTTGATGAGCCGGAAACCTGGACTCAGTTTAAGTACGTGCCTGAAAGTTGGGGCAAAGCAGGTACCCATAAAGAAGAAGTCTCGAAGGCTGGGCCAGGCGGTGCCATCCTGCTTGAACACAAGAGTCAACTCAAATGTGGGCACTACTGTGGCATCATAGACGATGCGCTCGAGCCGCTTACAGCCCTTGTCCAGCTCCAGGTGGACGTAGAGGACGCAGCCCCTTAGGCCGCAGGGCTCACAAGATGCCAGCCTCAGGACTTCACGAGCTATTCTCCGTGTTAGCTTCTCTGGTACCAGCACAGAGGAGCAGTGCAGTGTTGTCTTCTTGGCTCGAGACAGGCAGTTTTCAAACATCTTGGCCAGCTGTTGACAGGTTCTGTGCTCAGCCACATCTGCATTCCTCGGGGGCTCAGCCAAGCAGTAATCCCAGAAATCCAGTTCTGAGAAAAGAATGCAAATCGTTCACCTTAAGAAACAATGCCAGCTTCCTTACTTGAATAAACAACCCAACTGCAGGGCAATAAATGGCTATTTCAAGATGTCAGCATGCAAAAGTCATCTAATAATGCATTTGTGTCAGTTTTGGCCAGTTTTAAACAACAAATGCATTAGTAGTTGAGGGAATTCGTCTGATTTTGCATCCCTTGTGGTTTCTGTGTATGGATGTGTGTCAAACCTCTCACACAAGACAAAGACAGAAACGTCAGACTGCTGAAATGTCCAAAACCTTCAGACAGGCATAAAACCAATCACAATACAGGTTTGGCCATAGAATGATTTAGCTTTGGGCAGAGAAAGAAGCTGTAAGATTTGCTATTGTACGCATGTGGCTGTTGTGCAGACAGGCTAAAGGTATGACTTCATCCTCTGTTGACTTCCCTCTCCCCGCCCCCCTCCCCTCCCCCCTCCCCTCCACTGCTGCAGCCATGCACCACACAGGGATAAACAAGTACACAACTGGAAGTATCCAGCAACTAGCGGGTTAGCTATACAGACAAAAAAGAAAAAACACAGAAAAAGCCAGTAAGCGTACCTTTCTCAATGCAAGCCTGGTCATATCTTCGGTCAACCAAATCCGAAATACACTCGTTGCTTTTGGTCTTTAATGTGCTTGTGGCAACCATGGTGACGGTCTTGTTTTCTCCGGGAGCGGGCTGTTTTCCTGTGGTTTCAGCAAAGCTCCCTGAAAAATGACGTAGCAGCGTCAGAGCAACGGCCGAGGTGGATTGTTTGAGCTCAATAAGAGACAGGTGGCTCATTAAGGATGTAAACGCTTCAAAGTGTCAATATGCAGCCATTAGGACATTAGACTTAACCACCCCCACAAAACTCAACCTAACTACTTTGGCTGCTTATTTCTAGCTGACAGACATTAGCTCTGAATATTGAATGACTTACCTTAAATATTATTTAGTGCAAAAATATTAGTTTAGACGGTTTCTCATAAATAAATTCACACACGCGCGCCGTTTCTCTCCTCCCACACCAACACACACACAAACACACAAACACACTGCATCAGGAAAACTTCTGAGGAATACTTATACCTTCCTCCCACTCAGCTGACCCGAGGGTTTGACCAATCAGAGCACATCTCTCGACATGGTCACAGCTCTTCCTTGATTGGCTACCAAATGGTGTTTAAATTAAATTATTGACCAATACATGGAGAGTATATTTGTGTTGCTACATGGAAGAGGGAACATGCTGGCTGCAGCCTGGTTGAAGGGAAGTTTAACATTTGGTTTGGAAAAGGGATTGTGTGGAATTAATCCACATCAACCTTTGTTTAACGCTTTATCCACATGCTGGGCAATAAATTTGTCATATTTTGTAATATACTCACCATCGAAGTAACCAAAACTAAACTAAGAATGTGGACTAACACACAGATCATATAAGGTTTACCTCTTGGTATTATTAAAAAAATTCAGTGCCATCAATTAGGCATAAATGGCACTGCAATATCTTAAATATATACATAAATAATAACAAAGAGGGAGTCTAAATATTTTTGGATTTTGTGGGCTGATGGCCGAAGAAACATTTCAATCGGTCTGAAGTAATTTCATCATACAAGTCAGCAAAATTTTGGACATACAGCCATTTAGCAACAATACAGGTCTTGTGGAATGTGGAGAAAATAATTGTTTTACTTTTAATCTTTGTTAAAATGGTGTGTATATTGCAGTAGATATCCATTATATCCAGTCTTCCATATCAACCAACCTGAAGTTCATATTTCATTTCTATACCTTTGATTAGACGCCTAAAAAAAAAACATGAAATGTTGCCATTATTCCATTTAAAAAATGGATTGTTGAAAAGGACAATCTACATTATTAAAGCTGAGGCACAGGCAGTATTTTAAGCAGATTTAACACATTCAAACATGGTACTGGTCTTGAAATAAGAGGCATAAACAGAGGCACATTACTTTTGAACCTTCACATACCAATCCTGGGTCAAGTGTCTGCTGCAAAATGAAGTGTAAAAAAATAGAAATTCAAGGATGAAATCTATTCTGAGTGGTTTTCACCTCCTCCAGGGATGCAATTATGAACAAAATAAGCAAAACATTTTCCTTCACGGAAGTCTTAAACAAATAAAAACAGACATCTGTGGCCAATTCCCAGCTTATCTGGAAATCTTTCAACATGAGGAAGGAGGAAGCCCCTTATCCAGGTTTAGAGCCAAAATATCTCATCTTTCCTGTTTTTGTATGTGTATGTGCATGTGTGTGTGTACATTTGGCAGGTAAAACACTGGGCACAGTTGTTCAGCTCATCAGCAGTTTATCCCTCATCATATACTGTCTCAACAGAAATCTTCTGCCAGTAACTGGATCTGCCCCCCGTACCTCCAGCAGCTCTGCTGGCTAAAGGGTAATGGAATCCAGTGGACGAGAGAGAGAGAGAGAGAGAGAGAGAGAGAGAGAGAGAGAGAGAGAGCTCTGCTCCAGTCACATGGGAAGAACTAGATATGCCTCAGAAAAAAAGTCACATGCTTTAGCTAGTGTTACTGCCTTTGTGGTTGCAGGCTCTTAAATTCATGTAAAAAAATAAAAAATCAGGGTAGTATTCCCTGTAAGTAAAGAAGTAAAGTATTCAGGCTGTTTGAAACATTTTATCATGGTGTGTGGATAGGGGGAAGTAATCTTAGCAGGGTTCAAGTGTCAAGAAGTTTCTTTGTAGCAGTTTAACAGTATATTTTTGTGAGGAAAAATATATATAAGTGGTCTGACAACTGGCAACATGTTTATAGTTACTCTTCCTTTTGATATAACATTTGGCAAGTTATTTACAGTCAACTGACCAAAGTGATTATAAGATGCCTCTATCTGACCTTTACATTTACCCACTTTAATAGAAGGTAATATAAGTGATGACAAAGACAAAAAGGGTTTCCATACCTACTTTCTTTACGACAGTGGTTTTAATGAGGTTTTGACCTAAATTTATAATGAATAAACAAGGTCAGTACAGTTGCTGAGAAAGCTTTCTTTCAGACCCAGCAGCCTACATTTTACACTGTATCATAAAAACTTAACAAGCAGGAAAAGGAATCATCAAGTGTTTAAAATGACATCAGCTGTATGCCGGTCAACCAATTAAAGCTGAAAATACTTGCAAAAGACAAGTTTTCATAGAATGTATGAATATGAAATTTGAATTAATTATTTAAACTTTATATTAAATATATATATTCTGTAAAATTAATTTAAAAAGCCTTTGATAGTAGACACAACACCTGAAACCTGACCCCATAGTGTCCAACTCTTATCAGCAGATGCTGTCATACTTTGCAGTGATGTGGGTTAACTGTGTGCACAGACTGGGTGAAAATGTGCACTGATTAGCACAATTGCTATGCATACAGTCCTACAAAACAGTCATTTCAGGTCAATGCAATGACTATATTTAGTTGTGAGAACAACATTACTATATGCATGCAGTGTTAGCAAGTGAAAGACTGCAGCAGATTCATAAAATGAAAATCATTTGGGAAACAACATGCTATCTTGCAAAGACGGCAAACACTCTCTGAACACATGCACGAAATGACACAGCTAATGATGCAGCTAAAACCTCAGGAGACCAAATGTGTTTACAGCAACTGTCAGCTCTCAACAAGATCAATCCATTTGTTGTCAGTGCTCATAATGTTTCCACTGCCTTTATATTACATTCTGCCGCTATATTAACTTTTTTTTATGTGCAGCCCCATCTGTCTGTGGCTCCTGTCATACCGCCCAGAGCTTGATAAAAGACTTGTAATCTCAGCTGGATTTCACTTGTTCAATGAAGCTTAAGTCAATCTTTCTCTTTTGTCATGACCTTTACAGACAAAAGAGCAAAAACTGGGCCTGTAATGAGAAGCACCTCAGCTTGTGCCTTTCACTCCCTCTTGGTAAGGCGAGATAACCAAATTCTACTTGTGAATTTGTTCCACGTGCAAAGTCCTGTTTCTCTGAATGAGGCAAAAGATGCTGTGTTTCAGGTTACTAATCCATCGCAGTTCAGATGAACCTTCTGTTATCCCCTGTCAGCACGCCTGGTATGCCAGGCTGGTGTCGTTCTCTGATCAGTGAAACATGCTGCGTGTTGCACTCAGTGCCCTTCCCCATGAAATTTAACAACAGGAGCTTTTTTGCTGAGTTGCATTTCTCGCAGAAGATAGCTGGGTGCACGTGGAGGAGTATTCTTGCTAGTCTTGCACACAGCTGACATGTCTCAAGTAAAGAAATATGGTCCCTCGAGTAAAAAAAAACTCCTCTCTGTTTCCTACACTCCCCGGATGAGGTCCCCACAGACATCAGATGTGATCCATTGACCTTTTTTTGGAAGGACTCCATAAATGTTTTTGCAACCATACAAAAAAAAAACAGTTAACACTTGCTTTAATGCATATGTGTATATGTAGTTCGAATAATTTGACTGTAACATTATGTCACTGCTGTGAAATGAGCAGCATGAAACAACAGATTAGATGAAAGACCACCTCAAACCAATGGACTCTGTTAAACACACGAGCTCAGTTGAGAGACAATTTCAATGCATTGATACCACAAATCAACATTTTGTCTAATTTAGGACATTAAAAATAAATTAATACAGGGAATGCACAGTATTTATACCAAAATATAAATCCTTATATTTTAGTTAGTCCTAATATTGTGTCATTTATGAATTCAAAACAATATAAAGATCCATAATCTGATGGAAATTTTAATTAAGTCAAGTTTTTCCTGCATTGCAGTTTTCTTCCCTTATAAGTGAACAATTTCTGCTGTGTTGTATTGCACATTTTCATTGCTGCAAACTTTACAGATTTAGAGATTTTATATGTGGAATTACCTCCATCAGTTTTCTGGAGCACACTGTAATTTTCAGTCAGTGAGATTGCTGCCTTACAAAGGCAATGTCAGGTTCCACGTTGTAACAGAAAAAGGCACCTGAATGAAAAGAAGGGTAGAATTTATATTGAATTGTCACTGTCAGACTCAGAGTCACATTGATATTGGAGGTGAAAAGACCTTACAAAATGAAGACACATAGATGTTTGTCCTAAACAGGGAGACCTGACATTGTAAGTGAAGCTGAAGGACAGAGAATTGCATGCCATCCTGAATGTAACTCAGTCGATGCCACAGCTGGTACGCCATTATAGTTTTGTGTGATGGGCCCTCTGCCAATCTGCTCACTGTCTCTGCAATGGACGTGTGCCCACAGTCAAAGCTGTTACCCGGTGTCAGCTTACAAAGGCCACAGATAGAGCCAGTGCTAATAACACTGTGAGTGAAACGATTCAAGATGGAGGCAGTGCATACAAAATGGCAAAAGTCAATCGAATGTTTGATATGAAGTAAGATTCATTCCATTAAAAAACAAGCTTTTATTCACATTGGTTATGAACTTATCCTTCCTGCACTGAACACTGTGTTATGAAGAACAAGCAGTTACAGAGTGAGATTTTTACACTGGTTGCCTACATCTCACTCCTCCAGTAACAACCTCATGAAACTTCTCTGCAATAAACACTAGCTTACCAACTGAGAGCAAAACTGTGGGCACCTCTTCCTCTTGTGTTGACTGTCTGCTCCCTCTAGTGGTGAATCACTAAGCTGACACTGTTGGTGGTGACCTGTTATATACACTATAACATGGCAGGTTTTTTTTTCAGTTAAATTACTACATTCAAGAAGAACCAAAGCTGCACAACAAAGCAATTTTCAGTGATTTATTGAGGAAATTGACATTGAACAACAAATAATTCCAGCCATAAAACAGTCCCCCTGTCTTTGAATACAAACACCTCCGTCTGCTTTATATACTTATTGTGCTAAAATGTTATACTTATTGAAATACTTAAAAACACTTCTTACTGTACTTACTCTTACTTTGAGTTTAGCTACATGTACACACAAAATTGCTGGTGAATGAACAGTATTGCTGTGGAAGGCAAACGTGTTGCCTTAAAAAATGTTTCCAGTGGAGAAGCCTATTGGAATATAAAAAAAAATTCTTTACTGAGTTACACAAAAAGTAAAAATGGAGTACATCCCAAAAGAGCCTGTTCTTATACCATCTTTTGGTGACACTGAATGACACACACACACACACACATACACACACACACACACACACACACACACACACACACACACACACACACACAGAGTCAAAAACAAAACAAAAACAAAAACATCATAATCTACAAAATAGTTTAAGGCAAAAACATGATAGGTAAGAGCAACACTGAAGGATAATTATAAAGTAACTATCAAATGAACAGTGATTTATTACATCCAATATGTGATGGATCTGAGATCAGTGCATTGTACGGAAAAGGTGTTTCATAGACACTAATGAGTCATGTAGCTGTATTTAGGTCTGTGTCAACAGTATACTAAAAAGTTTGAATATACTAGCATTTCAAAGAGGTTTGCAGTTTGAAATCCTTACTGGTTAAGAATAAGTTGACTTACTCTGAGGTTTATGATCACAGTCATAAAACTACTTTCAGCATACAGAATCATACATGAACGCCACTCTCCAATACTTTTCTGCTTCACAAATGTTTCACAAAATTCGCAAAAAAAATTAAACATCTAACCACTTCCTCCAGAAGACCAGTATGTGGGTGACAGTTGTGACTCATCCACTGGCTGATCTCGATGTTACTGCCCTTCTGTTTTTATCTCGCTGCAGCTGAAACACACAAAACAGAGGCAACTGATGAATCCACACTAGGATAAAACAACATCTGTGTGATCAGAAATTAGAAATGTATCCAACCTGAAAAGTGATCACAACTATTTTCTGAACTGTAAAGGAAACAATGTTTTTCAGGCTCTGTTAGGCAGAGGAGCACTAGACAGTAGCACTGCATTGGCCCCTTACAGCACAGCACAGGACAGGATGTCAGCAGTACCGCTTCTCCAATCCAGAAATGTAATCAAAACAAGATTCCTGACACCCGAAGACATATAATCAACCATTACTTTACAATAAAGTTAGGACAGATAGGATTTTTAAGGTGCCACTTGCTTCATCCAACAAGTTCATTAAGTCAGTAAAGTGCATTTTTTGCTAGTGAGGTTTAAGTCCATGAGTGTGGGATTGTTTTATCTGCGTAGAATGTATTTCTGACATTTGGGTAGCAAGTTTTGCAGTCCCATACGAATTTATAAAGCTACAATCCAAAGAAATCCAGAAGTCTGTGACAACATAAACACTTTCTTCCTTAGCAAAATTCCTACAGCATGACTCCATTTCCCTGTGAAGCTCTCCGCCAAGTCATCTAGGCCTGATTGTATTAGGGAAGGAAAGTAGAACATTTAGTGCCCTTTTTTATTTATTTATTTTTTTTAATGGGTGGGGTGAAGGGGCACAGAGTCTGTGTACAAACCCCATATGACATGAGCACCTGTAGATGTGCACATGCCTTCACCCCACCAACAAACATGCACACGCCTTTAGCGTCTGGCCCACACTGACATTTACTGGGCAGACAATAGCTCCTGTCCAAAATAATCCATGTTTATGTTAGGAAGTCACTATCTTTCAAGCCCTGCTGCTTGTTTGAGGGCGGGGGTGCAAAATCACAGGAAACACATTCTGTTGCCCACCAAAAGCCTCCAAAGCCCATACAGTACAATGTGATATTAAAAGCCTGTAACTTCCCTGGAATCATTGCAAATCTGTGTCTGGAGAAACAGCTTTACCAAGTGCTGCAAGAATGCACAAACAGAAGGAAGCTGGAAGGAACTCTTGCAGGAAATAGACGGAAGGCAGCTCACCATTCTCTTCTCCGCCTGATGACTTCACTCCGAGGAGCATGACACCATCTTTGGTGCTTTCAGGTCTGCTCTGGAAAGACGCGCTGTGGAGAGTCAGAGAGACATTGGGACGAATGCTTTGCTTGTTCACACTCCTTTTAAATACAGTCTGTAACGACAAAGTTCAAACTTACTTCTCAGTTCCATTATCAATGGTTTCTGTAGAGTTGAAGAGAAGAAGAAGCATTAACAAACAAACTATATTTCACCATTCTCACCTAGTAGCTGAAATATTTATATTTTCATTGAAATGATTACCAGTGCCAGCAACAACATTAAGTCACTTAAAGTGTGACAGTAAATAAATGCACTCTGTGATATTAGTACATTGTACATTCTACTTTTACATGTACCTGTGCATTCGTTGACCCTCTTGTGTTTGAATTTGAGGAAGGTGGCAACAGCAGCACCAGTAATCAAAGTGACAGGCAGCAGAATCCACCACAGCTTGTTGTCTGAGGGTAACACAGAAGGAGACTGTCATCAACATCAATCCAGTTTGACTTTGTCTAACTAGTGAAAGACCAGAGATGTAGCAGTTGCAATATCTAACACAATTTACTTGATGTTCAGAGCAAATTAGCAAATTCTGGCATGCTTACATGCTAAACTAGCATGGTGGACATGTTGATAGCATACTAAAGTTAGCATTTAACTCAAAGCTCCCATGCACAGAGCTGCTAGCTTGGTTATAGACTCCTTAACCTTGCATCTGTGGCATCACTGGTGAGTGTTTGTGGGGTGTGAGCAACAAGTCCAGCAGAATGCTGTTCAGCACATTACCTGATTTGGTGGGTGGTACTTTCTCATCACTCCCAGTGTGAGAACCTTTGAAAGCAATGTGTTTTTGATTAGTTTCCTGTCCATTACCACCCAACAATATGAAAAACTGATTTATGATTCTTCAATCATGGATTTATCTGCAGAATAAACATAATCAGGTATGGTAGCACAGTATAACTCACCAGCACCATTCTCTTTAGGATTTTCTTTTTCAGGTTGAGGATTCTCTGGAAGTGGAATGGTGTGATGTGTGATCATGATCATTGAAATAAATGAATCAATTAATGCAATTTAAAAAGACTCACAATAAGCCAAATATTTCCACACTTGCAACGTACAGCTATCCATGCAAATAGATGTATCACAGATTTAGTAATTAGAAATGTACTATGGATACCAGCTTTTAGTTACGATGTACTTCAAAATGTACATTGTCATGGACATGTGAAGCAACTTGAGTAAAAGTATCCACCTCACAGTGTAGAGGACAACTGCATGTTTGTTTGTAATCATAGAACATATGTTGGAATTTTTTATTTTTCATTTATGAATGTTAATATACATTAATATAGTGAGTAAAAGAATAACAAATGGAAAGGTTTCTATAAAAGACAAAACATGAACAAACTTAACGTATAAAAGATGGTATACTGTACCTGTGACAGAAGTAACTTTGCCTGCAGACAATGAGGACCAGTATAATTTAATGAAATTTGAATAAAACATAAAATACTGATGATATCTGCACTTTTCTAAAATGAACTTCTCATAGTTTTGAGACAGTCATGAAAACAAGAAGTGATCTTATTTTCATTTGACAAGTACCTTTGTTTATTTTTGATTCTTCAGTGTCATCAGGTCCTAACAAAATATAAACAGGTATCTTTTAAAAAAAAGAAATAACATCCTGCATCACCACACCATGCTCTCATGCCAGTGAAACTGATAACTTATTCAGTTTTACAAACTGCAATCATCTCTCTGAATTAAAAAAAGCCTACTATTACTCATGGTGTACTACCTGGACTAGAAGAAGTATCATTGTGGTTGCTTTGGTTTGGAAGGTGAGAAGATCTTGGTTGCAGAGGTTGATTTTGCATAGCTAATAGACAAAAGAAAAGAGATATAACAAATCTCCATCAGATCTTTGTTACTTTTTGTAATTTTGGCTAATACTTCCTGCTCTTAGTTTGCCACACTTATTATTACTTATTCATTTTATTATTCTGTTGCACTAAGAAACAGGAACTAAGGTATAATTCTTAAGTAATCATGATGGACTCAATGGTGCAACTAACCACATTTGACACATTTGACACACTTTAATCTGCCATCACCACACTAACTTTGCAAAGGCACAAATAGAGTCTAACTTTCATATTTTGTCACATTCTTTTAGCCTGTAGATGAATTGGGCTTCAGAGTGGATGGTACTGGAGGGTCAATTTTTTCTACAAATAAAAAGTGAAAATTAAAGAGTTTGATACGTTCAGCCAAGCCAAGCCATGCAAGTTGTTACCCCCTGTTCCCAGTCTTTGTGCTAAGTTAAGCTTAGCTAACAGGTTGATCTCATCTGACTCTCAAAAAGCAAAAAGCCATGTTTCCCAAAATGTCAAACTATTACTTTCATAGACGTACTTGTGGAGTTATTTGGTTGTGATGCCCCTTGGTCTTTGGTTTTGTCGTCTGTGTCATCTGATCTAGCTGGGGAATCTATAAACAGAAACACAATTATGAACTCACAGACATGTCACTCCGTAGTCACGGAGCTGGTAACCACTTACATTATGTACACTGTCTGAAGCTGAAAAGAGATTTTAAAATGTTTGTTTTTTTGTTTCTCTTTGTGTCGTTGTGGACCAATTTCAGTCACATGTAAGCAGCACTGAAGCTAGTGTCCAGTTTTGTGCTCAGTCACTGTGTACTGCGACCTCTAAATCATCCCTCTGGCTTTTATGCTCTACATCCTCACTGTCTGAGGACAGAAGGGAATATCTAAAACTGATGTGTTATCTAGGAATTCAAAATGCTTCCATCATAAAATCACCAGTGTCAGTTTGTCTGTGTCAAACATTTCCTCTGACGGATTCTCTATTTTTTTTCTCTACTTGTATGTTTGCATCACTTTGTGTTTGGCAAAACTTTAAAGGCCAGTGTCTGAGACAAAGGCGTGCCCTTACTCCAAGTGTCAGACTGGGGATGAGAAGTCAAGATAGTTGTGGAGGTGGAGGAGTGTTGAGGTGGATATCCTCTGCTCGAAACACTGCAGCAGTGTGAAGCTGCATCCTGTCCCAGACATACTATTGTTATCCCCTGACCTGTGCAGCCAAGCTTCCTGTCTTCACTGTTGTCAGCTGTGATCCCATTCAACATATTTCACACCAGAGCAGTCACTGAAGGGCTGAAGTGTACGTTTTAGTTTGGACCACATGCAGCTCTGTCTGGCTTCATGCTCCTCATCAGGAAAAAAAAAAACAGCTCTTTATTTTGCCTGAGCTGTTTTTAAATTTTTAATGGAGGTCCAAGTCAAGTGTCAAGTATTTAGGGGAAGTCTCAGGTCTCATGACCTTTGAGTCATTTGACAAAAGCATAAGTCAGATATTTCAGAACAACTCACATGTGAAATCTTGAGTGCTTTATATCATCTGAAACAAGTCCAAGCCTGGACTCGTGTATTTCTGAGCAAATCTCAATTCTTTAAAGTTATTTGAGACCAGTCCAAGGTAAGTCCCAAGTCCTTTTCATCATTCAAAATGAGTCCAAGTCAGGTTTCAAATATTTCATAAAAAGCACCAAGTTAGGCCTTAAGTCCTATAATTATTTTGAGACAATTTTACTTCAAGCAAATTCTTATTATTTTGGAGTAAGTCACATGTCAAGTCTGACTTGAGTCAAGTCTGAATGAAGTTTTGAAGCAAATTTCAAGTCAGGCCTCAAGTATTTTGGATCAGGTGTCAAGTCTCAAGACCTTTAAGTCATTAGAGACAAGTGCAAGTTTAGTGTTTTGGTTTAAGTGTTAATTAAAATTTCAAGTCCTTTGAGTAAGGCTTCAAGTCATGTCTATTGTCCTTTGGGGCAAGTCCTAGTCAAGCAAGAACTATCAGAGCGGTATTCATTTTCTCATCTTACTCTGTCATAAAGTATGGAGTCATATGAGTGCCATAAAAAAGAATTAATCTATCAAAGAGTAAGAAAATAAATATGGAAATATAAAGAAGAATAAATAAAAGAATGAATAAGTAAATAAAAAAATATGGGAATATAATGACAAATACCCAAATATATAACAATAATTATAAACATGTTCATTTTTTTTTTACATTTATCTGTTCATTTATTTCTGTATATATTCATTTACATATTTTTGAGGAAAATCTATTTATTTTTTGCATATAAATTACTCTATTTTTTTTTGTAGATTCCATTTTTTTATTTGATTGTTTTCATATAGTGTCATTTATTCACTTTTATCCTTTTATTTTTCTTTATTTCCCCAGTTTTGTGCAGGATTTGACTACTCAGCCTGGGCAGGAAGGCTCACCCAAAGCCAGTCAATGGAGAGCTTGACCCTCTACAGGAATAGCAAAAGCAAATTATTCTTTGTTAATTTCTCTTTATATATCCACATTCTTTTATTTACTTATTTATTCTTTTGTTTATTCCTCTTTGCATTTCCACATTTGTTTTATTATTCTTTTGCAGATTTATTCTTTATTATGGCACTCCTATGACTCCATAGACCTAAAAAGCCATGTTTCCCAAAATGTCAAACTATTACTTTCATAGACGTACTTGTGGAGTTATTTGGTTGTGATGCCCCTTGGTCTTTGGTTTTGTCGTCTGTGTCATCTGATCTAGCTGGGGAATCTATAAACAGAAACACAATTATGAACTCACAGACATGTCACTCCGTAGTCACGGAGCTGGTAACCACTTACATTATGTACACTGTCTGAAGCTGAAAAGAGATTTTAAAATGTTTGTTTTTTTGTTTCTCTTTGTGTCGTTGTGGACCAATTTCAGTCACATGTAAGCAGCACTGAAGCTAGTGTCCAGTTTTGTGCTCAGTCACTGTGTACTGCGACCTCTAAATCATCCCTCTGGCTTTTATGCTCTACATCCTCACTGTCTGAGGACAGA